>NC_133134.1:172934358-172995726 GCF_048418815.1 Hemitrygon akajei
ACATAAAGGCAGACAACATTGAAAAGGACTGAAGGTGTTGTATTTGAACGCATGCAGTATCTGGAACAAAGTAGATGAACTTGCAGCACAGTTCAGGTTGGCAGGTATGATGTTGTAGGCATCACTGAATCATGAATGACAGAAGGTTATAGCTGGGAACCTAATCTCTAAGGATGCACATTATATCGAAAGGACAGGCAGGAAGGCAGAGGGAGCAGTGTTGCTCTGTTGGTAAAAAAAAAAGAAATCAAATCATGAGAAGGAGGTGACATAGGGTCGGGAGGTATTGAATCATTGTGGATAGAGCTAAGAAACTGCAAAGGCAAAAAGAACTTGATGGGAGTTGTATTCAGACCCCCAAACAGTAGTGAGGATGTGGCCTACAAATGACAGTGGGAGACAGAAATTGCATACCAAAAGGGCAATGTTACTATTGTCATGGGCAACTTCAATAAGCTGGTGGATTGGGAAAATCAGGTTGGTGCAGGATTACGGGAGGTGGAAACTCTAGAGTGCCTATGAAATGGCTTTTTAGAGCAGCTCATGGTTGAACCCACTGGAGGATCAGCTATTCTGGATTGGGTGTTGTGCAATGAATTGATTAGAGATTTTAGGGTAAAAGAACCTTCAGGGAAAGTGATCATAATATGATCAAATTCGCCCTGAAATTTGAGGAGTGGCTGAAGTCAGGTGTGTCAGCATTACAGTGGAGTAAAGGGAATTACAGAGGCATGATAGAGGAGTTGGCCAGAATTGATTGGAAAAGAACACTGGCAGGGATGACAGGAAACAGCAATAGCTGGAATTTCTGGAGGCAATTTGGAAGGCACAGGATATATACCTCCCAAAAGGGAGGTAGTATCCTAAAGGAAAAATGACACAACCGTGGCTAACAAGAGAAATCAAAGCCAACGTAAAAGCCAAAGAGAGGGCATATAATAGAGCAAAAAATACGAGGAAGTTAGAGGATTGGGAAGCTTTTAAAAACCAACAGAAGGCAATTAAAAAGTCACTAAGATAAAGATGGAATACAAAAATAAGCTTGCCAATAATATCAAAGAGGATACCAGAAGTCTTTTCAGATACATAAAGTATAAAAGAGAGGAGAGAGTGGATATCAGACCAGTGGAAAATGATGCTGGAGAGGTAGTAATGGGGGACAAGGAAATGGTAGACTAACTGAATAAATATTTTGCATCATTCTTTTATGGTGAAAGTTCCAGGTGTCAGGGGTCATGAAGTGTCTGCAGTTACCATAAGTAGAGAGAAGGTTCTTGTGAGACTGAAAGGTCTGAAGGTAGATAAGTCACCTGGACTAGATGGTGTACACCCCAGAGTTCTGAAAGAGGTGGCTGAAGAGATTGTGGAGGCATTAGTAATGATCTTTCAAGAATCACTAGATCTTAGAATGGTTCCAGAAGAATGGAAAATTGCAAATGTCACTTCACTCCTCAAGAAGGGAGAGAGGCAGAAGAAAGGAAACTATAGGCCAGTTAGTCTGACCTCAGTGGTTGGGAAGATGTTGCAGTCGATTATTAAGGATGAGGTCTCGGGATACTTATCTAGGAAAAGAGTACATTCGATGTTTCAGGCCGAAACCCTTCAGCAGGATTCGTCGACTGTACTCTATTCCTAGACGCTGCCTGGCCTGCTGAGTTCCTCCAGCATCTTGTGTGTGTTGTTCAGATTTCTAGCATCTGCAGATTTTCTCGTTTGTGGATAGACAAAGGAGAATCAGTTGATGTGTACAGTACTTGTATTTTCTGAAGGCCTTTGACAAGGTGCCACATATGAGGCTGCTTAACAAGCTTACGAGTCCATGGTATTACTGGAAAGATTCTAGTATAGATAAAGCAGTGGCTGATTGGCAGTAGGTAATGAGTGGGAATAAAGGGAGCCTTTTCTGACTGGCTACTGGTGACTAGTGATGTTCCACAAGGGTCTGTGTTGGGCCTGATTCTTTTTACATTATATATCAATGATTTGGATGATGGAATTAATGGCTCTGTAGCCAGGTTTGGAGATGATATGAAGATAGGTAGAAGGGCAGCTGGTTTTGAGGAAGTAGAGAGGCTATAGAAAGATTTTGACAGATTAGGAGAGTGGACAAAGAAATGGCAGATGGAATATAGTGTTGGCATGTGTATGGTCGGGCACTTCAGCAGAATAATTTAAGGGTTGACTATTTTCTAAATGGAGAGTAAATACAAAAATCGGAGGTGCAAAGGGACTTGGCAGTCCTTGTGCAGGATTCCCTGAAGGTTAATTTGCAGGTTGACTCTGTGATGAGGAAGACAAATGCGAAATTAGCATTCATTTCAAGAGGATAGAATATAAAAGGAAGCAAGAAGGCTGTGAGTGAACGGCTGATTTTTTGGAGCGAACTGAGTTTTTTACTACGCGGGTTAAAGAGAGGTGAGACTGTGCAGGCGCGTAATGTCAGTCAGTAGAGTGCAAAAAGTTTAAAAAGAAGGCAGCCATATTCCACGGGCAGTGTTGGAGCGGGCAACAGAGTGATAGGGCTTTGGTTCAATGGGCTGAGGCGAGGTAGGAAGTATGTGTGTGAGGCCAGTTTTCTGTGCTCAGTGTCAGATGTGGGGGGGTCCTAGAGTCTCCCAGCCAATCACATCTGTACCAGGTATGTTGAGCTGCAGCTCCTGAGGGACCAAGTTAGAGAACTGGAGATGCAGCTCGATGACCTTCGCCTAGTCAGGGAGAGCGAGGAGGTGACAGAGAAAAGTTACAGGCAGGTGGTCACACCGGGGCCACGGGAGACAGACAAGTGGATCACAGTCAGGAGGGGGAAGGGGAAGAGTCAAGTACTAGAGAGTACCCCTGTGGCTGTACCCCTTGACAATAAGTACTCCTATTTGAGTACTGCTGGGGGGGGGGGGGGGGAACGGCCTACCTGGGGGAAGCAACAGTGGCTGTGCCTCCAGCACAGAGTCTGGCCCTGTAGCTCAGAAGGGTAGGGAAGGGAAGAGGAAGGCAGTAGTGATAGGGGATTCTATAATTAGGGGGTCAGACAAGCGATTCTGTGGACGCAGGAAAGAAACTCAGATGGTAGTTTGCCTACCAGGTGTCAGGATCTGGGATGTTTCGGATCACATCCGAGATATCATGCTGTGGGAGGGAGAACAGCCAGAGGTCGTGGTACATATTGGTACTAATGACATAGGTAGGAAAAGGGAAGATGTCCTGAAAAAAGACTACAGGGAGTTAGGGAGGAGGTTGAGAAGCAGGACCTCAAAGGTAGTAATCTCAGGATTACTGCCTGTGCCACGCGACAGTGAGAATAGGAAAAGAATGAGGTGAAGGATAAACGCGTGGCTGAGGGATTGGAGTAAGGGGCAGGGTTTCAGATTTCTGGATCATTGGGACCTCTTTCAGAGCAGGTGTGACCTGTACAAAAAGGACGGGTTGCACTTGAATCCCAGGGGGACCAATATCCTGGTGGGGAGGTTTGCTAAAGCTACTGGGGAAAGTTTAAATGAGAATTGTTGGGGGGTGGGAACCAAACTAAAGAGACCGGGGAAGAGGAGGTTAGCTCACAATTAGAGAAAGCTTGTAGACAGTGCGAGAGGGAGGATAGCCAGGTGATAGAGAAGGGACGCGCTCAGACTGAAGGCTTGAGATGTGTCTATTTTAATGCAAGGAGTGTTGTGAACAAAGTGGATGAGCTTAGAGTACAGATCAGTACTTGGAGATATGATGTGGTGGCCATTACAGAGACTTGGATGGCTGAGGGACAGGATTGGTTACTTCAAGTGCCGGGTTTTAGATGTTTCAGAAAGGACAGGGAGGGAGGCAATAGAGGTGGGGGCGTGGCACTGTTGATCAGAGATAGTGTCACAGCTGCAGAAAAGGTGGATGCCATGGAGGGATTGTCCACGGAGTCTCTGTGGCTGGAGGTTAGGAATGGGAAGGAGTCAATAACTTTACTAGGTGTTTTTTTTATAGGCCGCCCAATAGTAACAGGGATATCGAGGAGCAAATAGGGAAACTGATCCTGGAAAGGTGTAATAATAACAGTTGTCATGATGGGAGACTTTAATTTCCCAGATATCAATTGGCATCTCCCTAGAACGAGGGGTTTAGATGGGATGGAGTTTGTTAGGTGTGTTCAGGAAGGTTTCTTGACACAATATGCAGATAAGCCTACAAGAGGAGAGACTGTACTTGATCTGGTATTGGGAAATGAACCTGATCAGGTGTCAGATCTCTCAGTGGGAGAGCATTTTGGAGATAGTGATCATAATTCTATCTCCTTTACATTAGCATTGGAGAGAGATAGGAACAGACAAGTTAGAAAAGCGTTTAATTGGAGTAAGGGGAATTATGAGGCAGGAAATTGGAGGCTTAAATTGGAAATAGATGTTCTCAGGGAAAAGTATGAAAGAAATATGGCAAATATTCAGCAGATATTTGAGTAGAGCTCTGTATAGGTACGTTCCAATGATTCAGGGAAGTTGTGGTAGGGTACAGGAACAGTGGGGTACAAAGGCTGTAATAAATCTAGTCAAGAAGAAAAGAAAAGCTTACAAAAGGTTCAGAGAGCTAGGTAATGTTAGAGATCTAGAAGATTATAAGGCTATTACGAAGGAGCTTAAGAAGGAAATTAGGAGAGCCAGAAGGGGCCATGAGAAGGCCTTGGCGGGCAGAATTAAGGAAAACCCCAAGGCATTCTACAAGTATGTAAAGAGCAAGAGGATAAGAAGTGAAAGAATAGGATCTATCAAGTCTGACAGTGGGAAAATGTATACAGAACTGGAGGAAATAGCAGAGGTACTTAATGAATACTTCAGTATTCACTATGGAAAAGGATCTTAGTGATTGTAGTGATGACAGGCAGCAGACTGAAAAACTTGAGCATGTAGATATTGTTACGAACCCCATAACTGGGTGTCTTACCAGCAAAAATAGGAGTATCTGTTGGAGTCTGGTGATACTATTTTTAACAGTATTTATTAGTAAAAATACACAAAAATAATATAAATGCAAATATACAGATAATATACGTCATCAATACTAAACCTAAAAGTGCGGGTATAATAATAATCAATAAGAAATAAGCTCTATCGTTGTCTAGGGGATAATGAATTGTCACATGGAAATATAAAGTTCAGTTCAGTTCATGCAGGCTGCGGTAGTTGTTGGTCGCTGTGTTGCAATTGTTGGAGAGAGAGAGAGAGAGTAACAGCTATTGACTTGCCGATTTTTCTTTTACGATTTTGATCCATCGATGTGTTGTTGTTGTGGCCATTCACGTATGACCCCTCTGTCCTTTAACTAGACCGTTCCGTGGTGGACTCGTCACCCAGGCAAGGGTGGACACACACACAAGCCCTCCACCGTCTCTCCTGGTGCGTCTGAGGGGTGTTCCCCAGACCCTACTTTTATCCCCACTCACGGGGTCTCAGGTGTCAATCAGGTTGGGATTATGCAACACATCAACCAGACCACTCTGGTTGCCCCCTGAGGGGTTTCAATGAATAGAACAGTACTCAATAAACAATCCTTCTCCAAGAGACAATAGCAGTAATCAGTGGTTCCGTTCCGCTTTTGTTAGGAAGAGACATTCCACGTTGTGTATCTCTAAGTTGTCTCTCTCTCATTAACTGACATGAGCTGTTTATCAATAACAACTGTCGACTGTACTTCCTTAGAAGGTTGGCGTCATTCAATGTCTGTAGTGAGATGCTGAAGATGTTCTATAGGTCAGTTGTGGAGAGCGCCCTCTTCTTTGTGGTGGCGTGTTGGGGAGGAAGCATTAAGAAGAGGGACGCCTCACGTCTTAATAAGCTGGTAAGGAAGGCGGGCTCTGTCGTGGGCAAAGTACTGGAGAGTTTAACATCGGTAGCTGAGCGAAGGGCGCTGAGTAGGCTACGGTCAATTATGGAAAACTCTGAACATCCTCTACATAGCACCATCCAGAGACAGAGAAGCAGTTTCAGCGACAGGTTACTATCGATGCAATGCTCCTCAGACAGGATGAAGAGGTCAATACTCCCCAATGCCATTAGGCTTTACAATTCTACCGCCAGGACTTAAGAACTTTTTAAAAGCTATTATTAATGCTTTTTGAGATAGTGATTTAGATGCATATCATATTTTCTTACTGAGTTAAGTATTGTATGTAATTAGTTTTGCTACAACAAGTGTATGGGACATTGGAAAAAAGTTGAATTTCCCCATGGGGATGAATAAAGTATCTATCTATCTATCTATCTATCTTTGCTGTTATCTCTCTCATTTCCTGGGTATCAGACCCGAAATAATAGCGATTTTGTGATTCTCAGAAAGGGGGGGGGTGACCTTGCACCCTTCTGCCCAGCAGAGTTGCTCCTCATTCGTAACACCCCCATCCTTCTAAGAATTTTCACCGAAGGGGAAAATTAACTAATACAGAGTCTTACAGAATTTCAGAATCTAACACAATACAAAAGAGTTTTTCACTACAGAGTAATACAGTTATACATTCAATGCAGCATCTAGATAGTTAGCGATTACATTGTCACTTTCTTTAATATCTTCTACCTTAATAAATTCCTGTAGCATCAGACTCCAATTTAATAACCACCTATTTTTTTTATTCCTTTTCTTCAGCAAAAACAAAACTAAAGAGTTGTGATCTTAGCTTAAGTGTATATTACAAAATGTGAACCAATACATGTGTGATTATTCTGTAGTACATTACAAAAGTTTATGCAAATACTAATCTTTATTTTACTTTTAAACTTAACAGTCAATCTTCCATGGTGTTGTCTTTATTATTTACATGCTTTGTCGAAATCCCTCAAAACCAGATCCTGTTATTTAAAGTGACATTTTTTCAACCTTCGCCCCTTTTCCAGTTAACTCTCACGTGGTTAGCTTGCTCACCAGTGTGGAATAGGCTTTTGCATACTCCTTTCATAGGAGTTATTTTATCAACAATGATTTCCAAACTTAGCCCATCTTCTGAACTTCCACACAATTCTTTATTTTTAAGCAAGTCATTAATTTTACCTTAAGGACCCTTCATTCTATTAGTTTTCAGTTTAATATCTGCAAGTGATCCCTCTTTGTCCAAACAACATTTCAAATTCTGCCTCTTCACAGCACACCCTTGAATAACATTAGCGAGTGGGGTACCTTTACATTCCAAATCAACCTGTAATTGATTCACAGGCACCTTGTTAACAAGCCATTGTTCCTTCAGCCTGGTTACTGCTTCTGACACCAATCCAGACTAAATTTTCTTTATTCAATTTAGGAACTACACTTTTCCCTTCCCCTTCAATAATAATATTCACATGACCAGCTTCCATCTCCTCACTAACTTTTAACACACCTTCTAACACAAACAACTGAGAATTCTCACTTCCCACTAGTACCAAGGTTAACCCTTTCTTCACTGAACCAAGTCCATCTGACCCAAAAGGACTGCATTCCTTTTCAACTAAATCAGATACCTCAGACTTTTCCTGAGTTTCATTACTAGGTTCAGTACCATGTGCATCCACATCTTGAACACACTCAGACGGGACATCTGCCTCTTCCAGGCTTTCAATACCCGTCCCCTTTTCAAATTCTAAGTTCCCCTGATCCTCCCAACTACTCTCTGGGCAACTCCCATCCGGAGTAAACTCAACCCTGCAGGTTAAAACAACCTCATCTGCTAACCCAGCAGACTCCTTCAAGGTAATGGCATCCTTTTCATCTAGGACTGCCCTAATTTCATTATCGGGAAAAAATTTAAAATTTTCAACTTCTTCAAACAGTTCTGTCAAGCCAGACAGATCATTCATGTCCAACCCTGGACCTTCTAACAGCCTTATCTGTTTCTCATTTTTACCCCGTGCCTCTATAAATTCCCTCCTGGCTAAGGGTAGGTCTACCTCATCTCCTTTACTCTCTTTCACCTCCCTATTCTCCGTTTTACCACCCTCTAACCCCTCTTGGTACAGGGTCGGTAAAAACATCTCAGCCAAATCAACACTGGACTGATTTAAACTGGTCTCTTTCTCAGCTGCCTTTCTCGACATGCTGCGAGTGATCGCGCATGCGGGATAGATCTTGGAACCTAGGGGCGGGTCCTCAACACTCACAGGCTTGCTCGTCAGCTCCACTGCTGAACACACATCACCACCTGCTAAATCGTTACCAAGAAGGACGTCCACGCCGTCTCTCGGTAATTCTGACCGTACCCCTATTTCAACTGGTCCAGATACCAGCTCACAATTTATAACAATCCTATGCAAAGGCACAGCTTCTGTCCCTTTTCCTATGCCTCTCAAAACTACCTCTCCTGTCTCAGGACCAAAATCTAGTACCTTACTGAGAATCAATGACTGCTCAGCTCCAGTATCTCTCCAGATCCGCACTGGAATTGGTGTTTCTCCCTCTTTCACAGACACGGTCCCTTCTGAAATAAATCTCTCACGCCCCTCTCATATTTTATCTACCTGGGGCTTTCTCATCGATTTGCTGATCAACACAATACACCCTGTAGGGGCTGCTGCGTTCCCTTTTCCTGTCTCCTTCCTCGGAGCAAAGCACTTAGATGCAATATGACCCACCTTTCCACAATTAAAACAGGTCAAGCCAGGAACCCTCCTGCCAGCCTGCTTTTCTTCCTCCTTATTTTTACCACTAGCTCCCGGCTGAATTTCTGCCTCAGCCGGCGGGCTTTCTCTACCGTTCCTATGGTCTTTCTGGTAACTCTTATTCGAGGAAAACTTTGTCTTGTGGGTTAGGGCATATTCATCTGCGAACCTGACAAATTCGGATATGGACTTATTCGGCTTCTCGTTCAAATACATCCAGATATCATCCAAAACACAACCTTTAAATTCCTCAATCAGAATTAACTCCCTGAAACGCCGAAAATCCGCTTCCACCCTTTCTGCCGCACACCAGCGATCCAAGAGCACACCCTTCTCATAGGCAAACTCTGCATACGTCTGATTCCACACTTTCTTTAAATCTCTGAACTTTTGTCTATAGGCCTCAGGTACCAATTCGTAGGCCTGAAGAATGGCCTGTTTCACTTCCTCGTAATTCTCATACTCCTCCTCCTCCTCCTCCTCCACAGACAATGCCGCATATGCCCGTTGTGCCTTCCCTTTTAACACACTTTGTAACAACGCCACCCACTGATCTCTGGGCCACTTCTGATTCACTGCCACCTTTTCAAAATGCAAGAAATAACTATCAACATCCGTCTCCTCGAACGGAAGTACTAACCTAAACTCCCGACTAACATTAAACAGCTCCTCTCGGTCTGACCCCTGAACTCGTTGCTCTTGCCTTAACTTCTCCATATCCAAGTCATGTGGCCTCTGTTTCTCCTTCTCCTCATACTCCCTCTGCTTTTCAGCTCTTTCCTTCTCCTTTTCAGCTCTAACTCCTTTAGCTGGAGCTCATACTCCCTTTTCCTCTGTTCCACGTCCAGCCTCAGTTTTTCCAACTCTAACTGAGTTGTCCCAATAGCTGGTACCTTTTCAGGGATCTGTTCCAATACCTCAGCTGAAAACACATTCTTCTCAATATAATACTGAGTTATGGCCCTCCGCATCTCCCACTTTTTCATTGACGACCTCACCTCTGCGAGATTTAGTCCTTTCGCAATATTTACCAAGTCCGTCTTTGTGGCTCCCTCTAGCACCTTCAAAGTCGGGTTTTGTATAAATTCATCTATGTCCATCTTTGCTGGTTTCCCGTCTGGTTACCCGCGCAACCAGGTCCAAGTCTGGACTTAAGCCCGATTCCCTGGCCCTCCAATTTGGTATCAAATCTTGAGACGAGGCCCCAAGTTGTTATGAACCCTGTAACTGGGTATCTTACCAGCAAAGATAGGAGTATCCGTTGGAGTCTGATGATACTATTTTTAACAGTATTTGTTAGTAAAAATACACAAAAATAATATAAATGCAAATATACAGATAATATACGTCATCAATACTAAACCTAAAAGTGCGGTTATAATAATAATCAATAAGAAATAAGCTCTATCGTTATCTAGGGGATAATGAATTGTCCGATGGAAATATAAAGTTCAGTTCAGTTCATGCGGGCTGCGGTAGTTGTTGGTCGCTGTGTTGCAATTGTTGGAGAGAGAGAGAGAGAGAGAGAGAGAGAGAGAGAGAGTAACAGCTATTGACTTGCCGACTTTCCTTTTACGATCTTGATCCGTCGATGCGTTGTTTTTGGGGCCATTCACGTATGACCCCTCCATCCTTTAGCTAGACCATTCTTCCGTGGCGGACTCGTCACCCAGGCAAGGGTGGACACACACACAAGCCCCCACCGGTCTCGTAGCGTCTCTCCTGGTGCGTCTGAGGGGTGTTCCCCAGACCCTACTTTTATCCCCACTCACGGGGTCTCAGGTGTCAATCAGGTTGGGATGATGCAACACATCAACCAGACCACTCTGGTTGCCCCCTGAGGGGTTTCAATGAATAGAACAGTACTCAATAAACAATCCTTCTCCAAGAGACAATAGCAGTAATCAGTGGTTCCGTTCCGCTTTTGTTAGGAGGAGACATTCCACGTTGTGTATCTCTAAGTTGTCTCTCTCTCATTAACTGACATGAGCTGTTTATCAATAACAATTGTCTTTTGCTGTTATCTCTCTCATTTCCTGGGTATCAGACCCGAAATAGTAGCGATTTTGCGATTCTCAAAAGGGGGGGGGGGCGACCTTGCACCTTTCTGCCCAGCAGAGTTGCTCCTCATTCGTAACAATATTAAGAAAGAGGATGTGCTGGAGCTTTTGGAAAGCATCAAGTTAGATAAGTCGCTGGGACCGGACAAAATGTACCCCAGGCTACTGTGGGAGGCGAGGGAGGAGATTGCTGGGCCTCTGGTGATGATTGCTTTGTGGATCCAGAACTGGCTTGCCCACAGAAGGCAAAGAGTGGTTGTAGATGGGTCATATTCTGCACGGAGGTCGGTCACCAGTGGTGTGCCTCAGGGATCTGTTCTGGGACCCTTACTCTTCCTGATTTTTATAAATGACCTGGTTGAGGAAGTGGAGGGATGGGTTAATAAGTTTGCTGATGACACAAAGGTTGGGTGTGTTGTGGATTGTGTGGAGGGCTGTCAGAGGTTACAGCGGGACATTGATAGGATGCAAAACTGGGCTGAGAAGTGGCAGATCGAGTTCAACCAAATAAGTGTGAGGTGTTTCATTTTGGTAGGTCAAATATGATGGCAGAATAAAGTATTAATGGTAAGACTCTTGGCAGTGTGGAGGATCAGAGGGATCTTGGGATCTGAGTCCATAGGACGCTCTAAGCAGCTGCGCAGATTCAGTTCAGTTCAGTTTCAGTTTATTGTCATTTAGAAACCACAAATGCAATGCAGTTACAAAATGAGACAACGTTCCTCCAGAATGATATCACAAAAGCACATGACAAAATAGACTACACCAGAAAATCCACATAACATTTGGCAATCCCCAATCCAGAGTCCGGAGAGGCTGCTGCGTATTAATATTGTGCTACCGTCTTAGCGCGTTTCCCGGAAAGGAGCTCCAAACCCACCAGACGAAACAAGACCAAAAACTAAAGCTACAAGACCTGCACAAAACCACATAGTTACAACACACAGTTACAACAGTGCAAACAATAGCATAATTGATAAAAACAGACCATGGGCACAGTAAAAATAGTCCAAAGATGTTAAAAGACTATAAGTTCGAAAGAAACCACCACACAGTTTCCACAAGTCCTCAGGGTCCCGATAGACTCGTCATCCCATGCAGGTGGCAGAAGGGAATAATCCCGCTATGGACTTCCACAGTGCCGCCGGACTCAGCCTCGCAGACGCAGCACACACTGAAAGCTCCGTTGACTCAGTGGTTAAGAAGGCGTATGATGTATTGGCCTTCATCAATCGTGGAATTGAATTTAGGAGCCAAGAGGTGATGTTGCAGCTATATAGGACCCTGGTCAGACCCCACTTGGAGTACTGTGCTCAGTTTTGGTTGCCTTACTATAGGAAGGATGTGGAAGCCATAGAATGGGTGCAAAGGAGATTTACAAGGATGTTGCCTGGGTTGGGGAGCATGCCTTATGAGAATAGGTTGAGCGAACTCGGCCTTTTCTCCTTGGAGTGAAGGAGGATGAGAGGTGACCTGATAGAGGTGTATAAGATGATGAGAGGCATTGATTGTGTGGATAGTCAGAGGCTTCTTCCCAGGGCTGGAATGGTTGCCACAAGAAGACACAGGTTTAAGGTGCTGGGGAGTAGGTACAGAGGAGATGTCAGGGGTAAGTTTTTTACTCCGAGAATGGTGAGTGCGTGGAATGGGCTGCCGGCAACGATGGTGGAGGCAGATATGATAGGGTCTTTTAAGAGGCTTTTAGACAGGTACATGGAGCTTAATAAAATAGAGGGCTATAGATTAGCCTAGTAATTTCTAAGGTAGGGATTGGACAGGCTAGATGCAGAAAGATTGTTCCCGATGTTGGGGAAGTCCAGAATGAGGCGTCACAGTTTAAGGATAAAGGGGAAGCATTTTAGGACCGAGATGAGGAAAAACTTCTTCACACAGCGAGTGGTGAATCTGTGGAATTCTCTGTCACAGGAAACAGTTGAGGCCGGTTCATTGGCTATATTTAAGAGGGAGTTAGATATGGCCCTTGTGGCTAAAGGGATCAGGGGGTATGGAGAGAAAGCAGGTACAGGGTTCTGAGTTGGATGATCAGCCATGATCATACTGAATGACGGTACAGGCTCGAAGGGCCGAAGGGCCTACTCCTGCACCTATTTTCTATGTTTCTATGTTCGGCACAACTTTGTGGGCTGAAGAGCCTGTATTGTGCTGTAGGTTTTCTATGTTTCTAAAAGCCAGGATTTATAAAGCACGGGTGAGTACAGGGCTACGGTGGGAAACTTTGTCACATGCTGTGAGCAGAATCATCTGCAGCTTAATGTGAAAAAGACTAAGGAGCTGGTGGTGGACCTGAGGAGGGCCAAGGCACCGGTGACCCCTGTTTCCATCCAAGGGGTCAGTGTGGAGATGGTGGAGGATTACAAAGACCTGGGGATACGAATGGACAATAAACTGGACTGGTCAAAGAACACTGAGGCTGTCTACAAGAAGGGTCAGAGCCGTCTCTACTTCCTGAGGAGACTGAGGTCCTTTAACATCTGCCGGACAATGCTGAGGATGTTCTATGAGTCTGTGGTGGCCAGTGCTATCATGTTTGCTGTTGTGTGCTGGGGCAGCAGGCTGAGGGTAGCAGACACCAACAGAATCAACAAACTCATTTGTAAGGCCAGTGATGTTGTGGGGGTGGAACTGGACTCTCTGACGGTGGTCTCTGAAAAGAGGATGCTGTCCAAGTTGCATGCCATCTTGGACAATGTCTCCCATCCACTCCATAATGTACTGGTTAGGCACAGGAGTACATTCAGCCAGAGACTCATTCCACCGAGATGTAACACTGAGCATCATAGGAAGTCATTCCTACCTGTGGCCATCAAACTTTACAACTCCTCCCTTGGAGTGTCAGACACCCTGAGCCAATAGGCTGGTCCTGGACCTATTTTTCCACTTGGCATGATTAACTTATTATTATTTAATTACTTATGGTTTTATATTGCTATATTTCTACACTATTCTTGGTTGGTGCAGCTGTAACAAAACCCAATTTCCCTCGGGATCAATAAAGTATGTCTGTCTGTCTGTCTGTGAGGCCTCGCTTGGAGTATTGTGAAAAGATTTGGGCCCCTAATCCTAGAAAGGATATGCTGAAACTGGAGAGGGTTCAAAGGAGGTTCACAAAAAGTATTCCAGGATTGAATGGCTTGTCGTATTAAGACTGTTTGATGGCTCTGGGCCTGCATTTGCTGGAATTCACAAGAATGAGGTTTGACCTCATTGAAACCTATCGCATGGTGAAAGACCTGATAGAGTGGATATGGAGAGGATGTTTCCTATAGTGGGAGAGTCTCAGACCAGAGGACACAGCCTCGGAATAGAGGGGTGACCTTTTAGAACAGAGATGAGGAGAAATTTCTTTAGCCAGAGAGGGGTGAATCTGTGGAATTCGTTGCTACAGGCCGCTCTGTGGAGGCCAAGGCTTTACGGATATTTAAGGCAGAGGTTGATGGATTCTTGATTGGTCAGGGCAAGAAGGGATGGGGGGGGAGAGAAGGCTGGAGATTGGGGCTGAGAGGAAAATTCGATCAGTCTTGATGAAATGGTGATGCAGACTCAATGGGCTAAATGACCTAATTCTGCTCCTTTATCCAATGGTCTTAATGGAAATGACACATTTCCTGTATGTTTGCATGTACACGTGATAAATAAATCTGAATCTGCATCTGGCGCTCTGCGGAATGAACGCTCTTGACATGATAGCATGGTGGTTAGCACGAACTCTATTACAGCTTGGAGTTTGGAGTTCAGATCCTGTGCTGTCTCTAAGGAGTTTGTACGTTCTCCCCGTGAATGACATGCGTTTCCTCCTGGTGCTCCGCTTTCCTTGCACAGTCCAAAGACATACTCGTTAGCTGGTCATTGTAAATTGGCCTGTGTTTAGGCTGGCGGCGGGGCGGGGGGGGGGGGGGTTAAGTCAGGGGTTGCTGGATGGTGTGGCTCATTGGGCCAGAAGGGCTTGTTTTGCACTGTATTTCTAAACAAATAAACAGGTAGTTTGATGTTTCTGATGGGTGTGCAGTTGTTTATAACTCTGCTCTTCACTCTAGGACTACTGAACGATGAAGAAGGTGACTAGAGGACCCCGGCAGCAGTGACCTGGCATGTCCCAGGGTCACAGCCTGATGGAGATGAGATTCCCAGTCACTTTCCTCCGCTCCAGGATGAGTCTTCCCAGGCGGGCAGGAATTCTGTTCCTCCTCTGCTTGTTCACCATCTTCTGGTGCCACAGGAAGGAAGCATGGTTGTGCAGAAAGAATTCTTGCGGTTGTGAAACTTGCATCGCAGAACAACGAGTCTCGTTCTGGTTCGACAAGAGGTTTAATTCATCTATTCAGCCATTACTGACCAGTTATAACCAGGACATCCCCCAGGATATTCTCCTGTGGTGGTTGGTGAGTCAAACTAGCAGATTTCAGGAAAAATGAAAATCAAATAAGGTACAGACGTTGGAAGCCTGAACTGAGACCACTGAAAGCTGATACCATTTGTAAGGGCAGGCAGAACTGGTAGGACATCGAACATTACAGCACATGTGCTCACCTTTTAACCTACTCTTCCCTTCCACACTGCCCTCCATGTGACTATCTAAGTTTCTGAATGCCCTTAATGTCTCTGTATCTACCACCACCTCTGGCAGGGCATTTCATGCACCCATCACTCTCTCTGTAAAGAACTTACTTCTGACGTCCCACAGTACTGTGCAAAAGTCTTGGGCAAATATAAAAAAAGTCTGTAAAGTGAAGATAATTTGAAAAGTAACAAAATGAAAGGTTTATAAATACCAAAAAAGTTATTATAAAGAGCAGCAAGCAGTAAAAACTAAATCAGATCAATCTTTGGTGATGACCACCTTCTGCTTTTAAAACTTCATCAATTCTTGTATCTGCACTGTCATGCAGTTTTATAAGAAAATTAGCTGGCCAGTAATTTCAATCAGCTGAAGAGTTGCCACGGTTCTTTTTCAGACTTGGCTGTCTCACTTGCTTCTGTCTCTCCACGTAATCCCAGACAGCCTCGATGATGTTGAGATCAGGGCCCTGTGGAGGCAAAAATCCTTCTTCTTCTTTTTGCTGAAGACAATTCATTGTGACCCTGGCCATAGATCTGGGCTCGTTGTCCTTCTGCAGGATGGAATTGGGACCAATCAGATACCTCTCTGTGTGATGGATGAGAATCTGCTTGTACCGCTCAGCATTGAGAATTTCATTAATTCTGTCCAGATCACCAACTCCATTTGTGGAAATGCAACCTCAAAGCCGCAGAGAACCACCTCTGTGTTTCACTCTTGGCTGCAGATACTCATCCATGAAAGGAAATCTAAAATTTGCTCAAACTGCCTCCTCTTTGAGCCAAAAATGTCATATTTTGACTCATCAGTCCAGATCACTTGTTGCCGTGGTTCAGCACTCTCAATCCTTGTGTTTTTGTGCACAGGTAAATCTCTTGGTTTTGTTTCCATTTCAGAGGAATGAATTTGTTGGCAGCAACTCTTCCATGAAGACTGCCTCTGACAAGGCTTCTCCAGATGGTACAGGGGTGTCCTTGGGTTCCAGTGGTTTCTGAGAGTTCAGAGCTGACAGCAGTGCGGGACTTCTTCTGACTTAGAAGGGAAGTCAGCTTAATGGATCTCATCTGCCACACTCAACTTGTGGGTGATCGCTGCGTTTCTGGTCCTCACCCTTCCCTGTTTCATTGTGCTTCTTCAGAAGAGCTTGGACAGCACATCTTGTAACTCCTGTCTGCCACTACATTTCTGCTTGGGAGAGACCTTGCTGATGCAGGATTGAGGATTTCATTAATTCTGACCAGATCACCAATTCCATCACCAGCCTCAAACCTGCTTGTGTCTTCTTGCTCTGCTCACTCTTGCCGTAGTGTAGGAATGATGATTTGAAGGTTAAACTGTCATATCTGCCACACCCATCTCATTTTAATTTGGTTGTCCTTCACCTAATTTGATTCCTTCTACTGCTGTTTCTTTCAATTAATCTGTTCAGTTCATTCAACTCATGTCATTGATCATTAGCACCTGCTTGTTATCTTTGTTTAATCGTGCACTGAGCTGTATACCGACAGAGTAATCAAGGCTTTATTTGAAAAGTGGTCGATAATAAGTTACTTTAACAAAATACAAAAAAATTCTCCGTAACATTTAACTTTTTTTTGGAAAGTGAAGGTTTGGAAATCTAAAATTTGCCCTTTTCTACTGACACATTAGTGCAGAAGGCAAAATATCCAACACCTTAAACAACATTTATATACAACAATCTAGAGTCTACAACTTTTGCACAGTACTTGCATGTGCCTATATAAGAGTTTCATAAATGCCCTAATAAATAAATTCCCATCAATAATAAGTATATCGTTTTGGATACTGTTGGTGGAGATGACCTCCCAGGGACAAGTTGCAGTGGTTGTGTCTCTGGCACCGAGACTGGAGCCTCAGCTCAGAAGGGAAGGAGGGAAAAGAGGAGAACAGTAGTGATAGGGGATTCGATAGTTAGGGGAACAGATAAGAGGTTCTGTGGGAGAGATCGAGAATCCCGGATGGTCTGTTGCCTCCCTGGTGCCAGGGTCTGGAATATCTCGGATCGAGTTCTCAGTATTCTCAAGACGGAGGGTGAGCAGCCGGATGTCGTGGTCCATGTAGGGACCAATGACGTGGGTAGGAAGAAGGAAGAGGTCCTGCAAAGAGAGTTTAGGGAGTTAGGTGCAAAGTTGAAGGACAGGACCTCCAGGATTGCAGTCTCAGGATTGCTACCCGTGCCGCGTGCTAGTGAGGCTAGAAATAGGAAGATATTGCAGCTAAATACGTGGCTAAGGAGTTGGTGCAGGAGGGAGGGCTTCATGTTTCTGGACAATTGGGCTTTGTTCCAGGGAAGATGGGACCTGTTCCGATGGGACGGATGGTGACTAACATCCTTGCGGGAAGTTTTGCTAGTGCTGCTCTGGGGGGGGGGGTTTAAACTAGATTTGCAGGGGGAGGGGAACCAGAATGTTAGAGCAGACAGTGAGGTGGAGGAGGATAAAGGTCATGCAAGAACTGCCAGAATAGTGCATGGAGTAAAGCATAGAACATAGAATAGTACAGCACAGTACCGGCCCTTCGGCCCACAATGTTGTCCCGACCCTTAAACCCTGCCTCCCACATAAGCAGTGAAAGAAGTGCATGGAGTAAAGCCAGATCTAACATATAAAGAGGCTTTGAGGAAAGAGAAGCAGAATAAAGGGTGTAAAGGTAGTAAGGTAGAAGGGCTAAAGTGTGTGTACGTCAATGCAAGAAGCATCAGGAACAAAGGTGATGAACTGAGAGCTTGGATACATACATGGAATTATGATGTAGTGGCCATTACAGAGACTTGGCTGGCACCAGGGCAGGAATGGATTCTCAATATTCCTGGATTTCAGTGCTTTAAAAGGGATAGAGAGGGAGGAAAAAGGGGAGGAGGTGTGGCATTACTGGTCAGGGATACTATTACAGCTGCAGAAAGGGTGGGTAATGTAGCAGTATCCTCTTTTGAGTCAGTATGGGTAGAAGTCAGGAACAGGAAGGGAGCAGTTACTCTACTGGGGGTATTCTATAGGCCCCCTGGTAGTAGCAGAGATACCGAGGAGCCGATTGGGAGGCAGATTTTGGAAAGGTGCAAAAATAACAGGGTTGTTATCATGGGTGACTTTAACTTCCTTAATATTGATTGGCACTTGATTAGTTCCAAGGGTTTAGATGGGGCAGAGTTTGTTAAGTGTGTCCAGGATGGATTCCTGTCACAGTATGTTGACAGGCCGACTAGGGGGAATGCCATACTAGATCTAGTATTAGGTAACAAACCGGGTCAGGTCACAGATCTGTCAGTGGGTGAGCATCTGGGGGACAGTGATCACCGCTCCCTGGCCTTTAGCATTATCATGGAAAAGGATAGAATCAGAGAGGACCAGAAAATTTTTAATTGGGGAAGGCAAATTATGAGGCTATAAGGCTAGAACTTGCGGGTGTGAATTGGGATGACGTTTTTGCAGGGAAATGTACTATGGACATGTGGTCGATGTTTAGGGATCTCTTGCAGGATGTCAGGGATAAATTTGTCCAGGTGAGGAAGATAAAGAATGGTAGGGTGAAGGAACCATGGGTGACAAGTGAGGTAGAGAATCTAGTCAGATGGAAGAAGGCAGCATACATGAGGTTTAGGAAGCAAGGATCAGATGAGTCTATTGAGGAATATAGGGTAGCAAGAAAGGAGCTTAAGAAGGGGCTGAGAAGAGCAAGAAGAAGGCATGAGAAGACTTTAGCGAGGAGGGTAAAGGAAAACCCCAAGGCATTCTTCAATTATGTGAAGAACAAAAGGATGACAGGAGTGAAGGTAGGGCCGATTAGAGATAAAAGTGGGAAGATGTGCCTGGAGGCTGTGGAAGTGAGCGAGGTCCTCAATGAATACTTCTCTTCGGTATTCACCAATGAGAGGGAACTTGATGACGGTGAGGACAATATGAGTGAGGTTGATGTTCTGGAGCATGTTGTAATTAAGGGAGAGGAGGTGTTGGAGTTGTTAAAATACATTAGGACGGATAGGTCCCCGGGGCCTGATGGAATATTCCCCAGGCTGCTCCACGAGGTGAGGGAAGAGATTGCTGAGCCTCTGGCTAGGATCTTTATGTTGTGACTAGTGGTGTCCCACATGGATCTGTTTTGGGACATCTAGTTTTCGTGATTTTTATTAACGACCTGAATGTAGGGGTAGAAGGGTGGGTTGGCAAGTTTGCAGACAACACAAAGGTGGTGACTTTTCCATCAATTCTGGCCAACATTCTCTCTCATGTCTCTGTAATTCCCTTTACTCTGCTGTAATACTAATACATCTGACTTTAGCTTCACCTTCTCAAATTTCAGGATGAATTTGATCGAATAATGATCACTAAGGGTTATTTTGCCTCAAGTTCTCTAATCAGTTCCAATTCATTGCACAACACCCAATCCAGAATATCTGATCCCCTAGTGGGCTCAACCACAAGCTGCTCTAAAAAGCCATCTCACAGGCTCTCTAGAAATCCCACCCCCATAATCCAGCACCAACCTGATTTCCCCAATCTACCTGCATATTGCAATCCCCCATGACAATTGTAACACTGCCCTTTTGTCATGCATTTTCTATCTCCCGTTGTAATTTGTAGACCACATCCTTGCTTTTATTTGGGCATCGGTATACAACTCCCATCAGTGTCTTTTTAACCTTGCAGTTTCTTAGCTCTATCCACAAAGATTTAACACCTTCTGACCCATGTCACCTCTTTCTAATCATTTGATTTCATTCCCTTTTAGCCAACAGAGCTACACCTCCCCATCTGTCTCCTGCCTGTCCTTTCAATACAATGTGTATTCTTGGACATTAAGCTCCCAGCTATAATCTCTTTCAGCCATGAATCAGTGATGCCCACAGCATCACACATGCCAACCTGTAAACATGCTACCAGTTGAATGGGCACATTCAAATACAATACCTTTAGCCCTGTATTCACCCTTTTCGATTTTGTCCGCCTGGTATGTTACAACTCATCCTGTTGCCCTTCAACAGCCCCTCCTCACTACTCATTGCTTCTGCTTGTAAATCTGATACCTCATCTTCAGCACTATCATCCACCTTTCCTACGATACTTCTTACATAGCTCAGGACGCTGGTCAACCTTTTGATTCCTGATTTTGTCTGAGGTCTTACCAGCATCTGCCTCCACAACCTCTCCACTCACTGTTCTGGCTCTCTGGTTCCTATCTTTCTGCATCCCCATTGTTCAGCATTAACCAGTCCTCCCACTAGGATATTAATCCCCATCAAATTCATGTGCAAACTGTCCCTTGCTGTACAAGTCCCAGCTTCTCCATGGAGGGAATAGAGGAGCACCCTGTTAGAACGGAGATGAGGAGACATTCCTTTAGCCAGACAGTGCTGAATCTGTGGAATTCTTTGTCACAGGCAGCTGTGGAGGCCGAGACTTTATGTATATTTAAGGCAGAGGTTGACAGATTCTTGATCAGTCAGGGCATGAAGGGATATGGGGAGAAGGCAGGAGATCGGGCTGGGAAGGAAAATGGATCAGCCATGATGAAATGGCAGTGCAGACTCGATGGGCCAAATGGCCTAATTCTGCTCCTATATTTTATGGTCTTCTGAACACTGGAGCACTGAAAAATGTGATCAATGAAGGCATAATGAAGGAAGCTGTAGCAGACAGCGTGTGTGATGGGACCACAATTCTCTACAGTCACTTGAGCTGATGTGCAGAGCAGACACCACACCAAGCCCAGATGCATCCAGACAGAATACTTCATCTGGTGCAGAGACAAAGATTGGTGAGAGTTCATGGGGGCATGCCAAATGTGGATCTTGCTATACCTTCCCTCCGACTAGGTGTGTTCCGCCCTCTGTCGGCGCATCAGGAATGGACCCCACTAATAATTACTGCACAAAGGGAGACCATTGGAATGTCTCTCCAATCCATGCCAGCTCCAATTCCCTGTTTCCCTCTAACCCCTCTTCTCTCCCTACCCTAACTTTCCTGGCAACCAAAATGTCCCATTAACTGACCTGCATGACTTTAGGATGTGAGAGGGAAGCAGAGAATCCGAGCAAACTCACTCAAAGGCAGTGTGAAAACTCACTGACAGTCCAAGGTCGGGCTGCAGGAGGTTTGGTTTGGGAGGGGTAGTGGGAGTGTGTGTTTGGGGTGGGTGGGAGTGTGTGTGTTTGGGGTGGGTGGACTGTGGGAGGTTTGGTTTGGGAGGGGTGGTGGGAGTGTGTGTTTGGGGTGGGTGGACTGTGGGAGGTTTGGTTTGGGAGGGGTGGTGGGAGTGTGTGTTTGGGGTGGGTGGACTGTGGGAGGTTTGGTTTGGTTTGGGGTGGTGGGAGTGTGTGTTTGGGGTGGGTGGACTGTGGGAGGTTTGGTTTGGGAGGGGTGGTGGGAGTGTGTGTTTGGGGTGGGTGGACTGTGGGAGGTTTGGTTTGGGAGGGGTGGTGGGAGTGTGTGTTTGGGGTGGGTGGACTGTGGGAGGTTTGGTTTGGGGTGGTGGGAGTGTGTGTTTGGGGTGGTGGGAGTGTGTGTTTGGGGTGGGTGGACTGTGGGAGGTTTGGTTTGGGAGGGGTGGTGGGAGTGTGTGTTTGGGGTGGGTGGACTGTGGGAGGTTTGGTTTGGGAGGGGTGGTGGGAGTGTGTGTTTGGGGTGGGTGGACTGTGGGAGGTTTGGTTTGGAAGGGGTGGTGGGAGTGTGTGTTTGGGGTGGGTGGACTGTGGGAGGTTTGGTTTGGGAGGGGTGGTGGGAGTGTGTGTTTGGGGTGGGTGGACTGTGGGAGGTTTGGTTTGGGAGGGGTGGTGGGAGTGTGTGTTTGGGGTGGGTGGACTGTGGGAGGTTTGGTTTGGGAGGGGTGGTGGGAGTGTGTGTTTGGGGTGGGTGGGAGTGTGTGTGTTTGGGGTGGGTGGACTGTGGGAGGTTTGGTTTGGGAGGGGTGGTGGGAGTGTGTGTTTGGGGTGGGTGGACTGTGGGAGGTTTGGTTTGGGAGGGGTGGTGGGAGTGTGTGTTTGGGGTGGGTGGGAGTGTGTGTTTGGGGTGGGTGGGAGTGTGTGTGTTTGGGGTGGGTGGACTGTGGGAGGTTTGGTTTGGGAGGGGTGGTGGGAGTGTGTGTTTGGGGTGGGTGGACTGTGGGAGGTTTGGTTTGGGAGGGGTGGTGGGAGTGTGTGTTTGGGGTGGGTGGGAGTGTGTGTTTGGGGTGGGTGGGAGTGTGTGTGTTTGGGGTGGGTGGACTGTGGGAGGTTTGGTTTGGGAGGGGTGGTGGGAGTGTGGGAGGTTTGGTTTGGGAGGGGTGGTGGGAGTAGGGTGGGGGAGTTGTTGTTTTGCTCCACAGTGAGATCTGCTCGTGTTCTTGGTCCTTGCAGAAGCTGCAGCTGAGAAAACCAGCCGTGGCTGTGGCTCAGCACCAGCTCTTCCAGAGGGGGATCAAGTCGAAGCCAGTGCAGAGGATGAACTCCTGTCGCTGTCAGACCTGTGCAGTTGTGGGTAACTCTGGGAATCTCATTGGATCAAACTACGGGAAGTTAATCGACTCGCATGGCTTTGTTTTCAGGTGGGATTTTGACATTAACTTTTGCCCAGATGGAATGGGGCTATTTAACTGCAGTCCCACACCCCCTCAGCACAGAGACCCAGGGGAAGGTTCATGTGGAATGGGGACACAGTTTCTCCAGTGATCAAGGCAACTTTACCTATCATTGTCTGACTCCAGAACAGTTCAGAGCCGTCACTGCGACCTTACAGGAAAGAGCACTCAGAATCTGGTTAAATATTACGGACATATGCCATGAAAATCATTGCACTGTGGCAGCAGGGTATTGCAATACTTGAGATTTACTATACATTCATATTTGTGGGTTCACTGTCCATGGCTGAGGGAAGAGGCTGTTCCTAAAATGTTCAGGCTCATATACCTCCTCTCTGATGGTGGTAATGAGGGGATGGCCCAAATGGTGGGGGTTCTTAATGATGGATAACTATATAACAATTACAGCACAGAAACAGGCCATCTTGGCCCTTCTAGTCCGTGCCAAACGCTTACTCTCACCTAGTCCCACTGGCCCACACTCAGCCCATAACCCTCCATTCCTTTCCTGTCCATATACCTATCCAATTTTACTTTAAATGACAATATCGAACCTGCTGACGTCTTGAGACAGCACCTTTTGAATATGTGCTTGAAGGTGGGAGGGTCAGTGTGTGGTGAAGCTGAGAACTCTCTCCATTGACTCTGCATATTGGGGCCTCTGTAGCAGACATTGATGCACTCAGTTAGATTGCCCTACCCTGACCATCTGTAGAAATTTGGTGACAGTCAGGATTTAGTGGCAGCCTGGGATCCAGGACTGGGGGCTTTCAGGACACGATTGATCACCCCATGGATCTGCGTGGGTCAAGAGGCAGAGATTTGAATCTATCGATCTATGGATGAATGGGGAAAGTGATCCGAAGTCCTGGGAAACTATCTTTCTGGAGATCCTTCTCAACGGGGATCTAGAGTGGGTCTGACTCAGCCCCACGGGGGTCCCAAGCTGGTGCTACTTCAGGGGAAACCGCTCTCAGTGTTTCTTTCCCACAGACTGCGAAAGACTCTGTAGTGACAAGGGTTACTCATCTGCAGAGGTACGACGGCGACACTGTCTGATTAAAGGTGTTTGAGCCTTGTTGGCCACGGTACAGTGTGGGAGGGCTGAACCGGGCCTGCCGACACAAAACGTGTGTACTCCAAAGCCCTTGTGCGAAAGAAAGGGACGGCCGCATATACACCTGGCACGTTCTCACAATCGACCAAATATCTTTCATTCCCCTCAACCCCAACTCCTCTCCCAAGGATGAACAAGGCCAAAACTCAGGGACATGAGACTGATGTCGGCAGCAAAACCACCCATCACCTGATGTACCCAGAGAGCGCAAGGAGTCTGGAGCCCGATGTCCATCTGGTGCTAGTCCCATTTAAGCCTCGGGATCTCCAGTGGTTAGAGAATGCCCCGTGGTAGGTCGCTGTGGTATTGGCTTGGTGGGGAACCTCTCAGTGGGTATCTGCTGTGTCACACTGTGGGGGGCTGTGACATGGGGGAACACTGTCGGTTGCTAATACAGGGCAGATGGATTTCGGATGGAATCGGATGGTTTTTCCGGGATGTGTGATCACTGAGATCAGTTCTCAGTGCTGGACCTCTTGGATCACGGGGGGATGGAGGGAGGGGAGAGGGGGAATGGGAAGAGGGGCGAATAGGGGGAGGGAAGAGGGGGAAGTGATGAATGGAGAGGAGGGAAGGGGAGAGGAGGAGGGGAGGAGGGAAGAGGAGAGGAGGAGGAAGGGGAGAGGAGGGGAAGAGGGGAGAGGAGGGGGAAGAGGGAAGGGGACTGGGAAGAGGAAGGGGAGGGAAGATGGGGGTGGATGGAGGGAAGATGGGGATGGAGGGAAGAGGAGGATGGAAGGAAGAGGGGGAGGGGAGGGAAAGGGGAAGTAATGAATGGAGAGTAGGGGAGGAGGGGGGAAGGGGAGGAGGAGGAGAGGGGAAGGGGAGGAGGAGGAGGGGGAAGGGGAGGACGAGGGGGTGGGGGGAGGAGGAGGGGGAGAAGAGGGGGAGGGGAGGAGAAGGGAAGGGGAAGGGGAGGAGGAGGGGGGAAGGAGGAGGGAGAAGGAGGAGTGCGGAGGAGGAGGAGGGGGAAGGGGGAGCACAAGGGGGTGGGGGAAGGGAGGAGGGGGAGAAGAGGGGGAGGGGAGGAGAAGAGGGGAAAGGGGAGGAGGGGAAAAGAGGAAGGAGGAGGAGGAGGCGCGGGGTGGAGGAGAGAGGGAGAGCAGGAAAGGGGAGGAGGAGGGGAGGGTGGAGGAGGAGTCGCAGGGGAGGTGACAGCCACAGGGAGGCATGGGAGTGAGGTGGAGATGAGGGCGGAGGAGGGGAGGGGGAGGAGGGGAGAGGGTGGGGGTGGTTTGTGCAGTGGGAGGGGTAGGATGAAGTGACAAGGAGGGGGTAGCAATTGCTTTGTGTTGAGGCGGATGGTATGAACACCACACGCCCACCCAGGTAACACAATCCCTCCTTCCCCTCCAGGTCAAAGAATCTCATCCAGGCCAATTGGGACAAGGTGAGACCCTATGAGAGTTGTAAACTCCATCCCCCATACATACCCCACCCTCACCGCAGACCCCGTCAAAACCACCCTCAGCGCAGACCCCGTCAACATCCTCACCGCAGACCCCGTCACCACCACCCACACCGCACACCCCGTCAACACCACCCTCACCGCTGACCCCGTCAACATCCTCACCGCAGACCCCGTCAACACCCTCACCGCAGACCCCGTCAACACCACCCTCACCGCAGACCCCGTCAACACCACCCTCACCGCAGACCCCGTCAACACCCTCACCGCAGACCCCGTCAACACCACCCTCACCGCACACCCCGTCAACATCCTCACCGCAGACCCCGTCACCACCACCCACACCGCAGACCCCGTCAACATCCTCACCGCAGACCCCGTCACCACCCTCACCGCAGACCCCGTCAAAACCACCCTCAGCGCAGACCCCGTCAACATCCTCACCGCAGACCCCGTCAAAACCACCCTCAGCGCAGACCCCGTCAACATCCTCACCGCAGACCCCGTCACCACCACCCACACCGCACACCCCCGTCAACACCACCCTCACCGCTGACCCCGTCAACATCCTCACCGCAGACCCCGTCAACACCCTCACCGCAGACCCCGTCAACACCACCCTCACCGCAGACCCCGTCAACACCCTCACCGCAGACCCCGTCAACACCACCCTCACCGCAGACCTTGTCAACACTACCCTCACCGCAGACCCCGTAAACATCCTCACCGCAGACCCCGTCACCACCCTCACCGCAGACCCCGTCAACATCCTCACCGCAGACCCCGTCAACACCCTCACCGCAGACCCCGTCAACATCCTCACCGCAGACCCCGTCACCACCACCCACACCGCAGACCCCGTCACCACCACCCTCACCGCAGACTCCCGTCAACACCACCCTCACCGCAGACCCCGTCAACACCACCCTCACCGCAGACCCCGTCACCACCACCCTCACCGCAGACCCCGTAACCACCCTCACCGCAGACCCCGTAACCACCACCCTCACCGCAGACCCCGTAACCACCCTCACCGCAGACCCCGTAACCACCCTCACCGCAGACCCCGTCAACACCACCCTCACCGCAGACCCGTCAACACCCTCACCGCAGACCCCGTCACCATCCTCACCGCAGACCCCGTCACCACCCTCACCGCAGACCCCGTCAACACCCTCACCGCAGACCCCGTCAACATCCTCACCGCAGACCCCGTCACCACCCTCACCGCAGACCCCGTCAACACCCTCACCGCAGACCCCGTCAACATCCTCACCGCAGACCCCGTCACCACCCTCACCGCAGACCCCGTCAACACCCTCACCGCAGACCCCGTCAACATCCTCACCGCAGACCCCGTAAACACCACCTTCACCGCAGACCCCGTCACCACCCTCACCGCAGACCCCGTCAACACCCTCACCGCAGACCCCGTCACCACCACCCTCACCGCAGACCCCGTCAACATCCTCACCGCAGACCCCGTAAACACCACCTTCACCGCAGACCCCGTAAACACCACCCTCACCGCAGACCCCGTCAACACCCTCACCGCAGACCCCGTAAACACCACCCTCACCGCAGACCCCGTCAACACCCTCACCGCAGACCCCGTCAACACCACCCTCACCGCAGACCCCGTCAACACCCTCACCGCAGACCCCGTCACCACCACCCTCACCGCAGACCCCGTAAACACCCTCACCGCAGACCCTGTCAACACCACCCTCACCCCAGACCCCGTCACCACCACCCTCACCCCAGACCCCGTAAACACCACCCTCACCGCAGACCCCATCACCACCCTCACCGCAGACCCCGTCAACACCCTCACCGCAGACCCCGTAAACACCACCCTCACCGCAGACCCCGTCACCACCACCCTCACCGCAGACCCCGTCAACACCCTCACCGCAGACCCTGTCAACACCACCCTCACCGCAGACCCCGTAAACACCACCCTCACCGCACTCCCCGTAAACACCACCCTCACCCCAGACCCCGTCAACACCACCCTCACCCCAGACCCCGTAAACACCACCCTCACCGCAGACCCCGTCAACACCCTCACCGCAGACCCTGTCAACACCACCCTCACCCCAGACCCCGTAAACACCACCCTCACCGCAGACCCCGTCAACACCCTCACCGCAGACCCTGTCAACACCACCCTCACCGCAGACCCTGTCAACACCACCCTCACCGCAGACCCCGTCACCACCCTCACCGCAGACCCCGTCACCACCCTCACCGCAGACCCTGTCAACACCACCCTCACCGCAGACCCCGTAAACACCACCCTCACCGCAGACCCCGTAAACACCCTCACCGCAGACCCCGTCACCACCCTCACCGCAGACCCTGTCAACACCACCCTCACCGCAGACCCCGTAAACACCCTCACCGCAGACCCCGTCACCACCCTCACCGCAGACCCCGTCACCACCCTCACCGCAGACCCTGTCAACACCACCCTCACCGCAGACCCCGTCAACACCCTCACCGCAGACCCCGTCAACATCCTCACCGCAGACCCCGTCAACATCCTCACCGCAGACCCCGTAAACACCACCCTCACCGCAGACCCCGTCAACACCACCCTCACCGCAGACCCCGTCACCACCCTCACCGCAGACCCCGTAACCACCCTCACCGCAGACCCCGTCAACATCCTCACCGCAGACCCCGTAAACACCACCCTCACCGCAGACCCCGTCAACACCCTCACCGCAGACCCCGTCAACATCCTCACCGCAGACCCCGTCAACATCCTCACCGCAGACCCCGTAAACACCACCCTCACCGCAGACCCCGTCAACACCACCCTCACCGCAGACCCCGTCACCACCCTCACCGCAGACCCCGTCAACACCACCCTCACCGCAGACCCCGTCACCACCACCCTCACCGCAGACCCCGTAAACACCACCCTCACCGCAGACCCCGTCAACATCACCCACACCGCAGACCCCGTAAACACCACCCTCACCCCAGACCCCGTCAACACCACCCTCACCGCAGACCCCGTCAACACCACCCTCACCCCAGACCCCGTCAACACCACCCTCACCGCACTCCCCGTAAACACCACCCTCACCGCAGACCCCGTCAACATCCTCACCGCAGACCCCGTCAACACCACCCTCACCGCAGACCCCGTCACCACCACCCTCACCGCAGACCCCGTCACCACCCTCACCGCAGACCCCGTCAACACCCTCACCGCAGACCCCGTCACCACCACCCTCACCGCAGACCCCGTAAACACCACCCTCACCTCAGACCCCGTCACCACCACCCTCACCGCAGACCCCGTAAACACCACCCTCACCCCAGACCCCGTCAACACCACCCTCACCGCAGACCCCGTCAACACCACCCTCACCCCAGACCCCGTCAACACCACCCTCACCGCAGACCCCGTCAACACCACCCTCACCGCAGACCCCGTCACCACCCTCACCGCAGACCCCGTCAACACCACCCTCACCGCAGACCCCGTCAACACCCTCACCGCACTCCCCGTAAACACCACCATCACCGCAGACCCCGTCAACACCACCCTCACCGCACTCCCCGTAAACACCACCATCACCGCAGACCCCGTCAACACCACCCTCACCGCAGACCCCGTCAACACCACCCTCACCGCAGACCCCGTCAACACCACCCTCACCGCACTCCCCGTAAACACCACCATCACCGCAGACCCCGTCAACACCCTCACCGCAGACCCCGTCACCACCCTCACCGCAGACCCCGTCAACACCACCCTCACTGCAGACCCCGTCAACACCACCCTCACCGCAGACCCCGTCAACACCACCCTCACCTCAGACCCCGTCACCACCCTCACCGCAGACCCCGTCACCACCACCCTCACCGCAGACCCTGTCAACACCACCCTCACCGCAGACCCCGTCACCACCCTCACCGCAGACCCCGTCAACACCCTCACCGCAGACCCCGTCACCACCCTCACCGCAGACCCCGTCAACACCCTCACCGCAGACCCCGTCACCACCCTCACCGCAGACCCCGTCACCACCACCCTCACCGCAGACCCCGTCAACACCCTCACCGCAGACCCTGTCACCACCACCCACACCGCAGACCTCGTCACCACCCTCACCGCAGACCCCGTAAACACCACCATCACCGCAGACCCCGTCAACACCCTCACCGCAGACCCCGTCAACACCACCCTCACCGCAGACCCCGTCACCACCCTCACCGCAGACCCCGTCAACACCACCCTCACCGCAGACCCCGTCAACACCCTCACCGCAGACCCCGTCAACACCACCCTCACCGCAGACCCCGTCAACACCCTCACCGCAGACCCCGTCAACACCACCCTCACCGCAGACCCCGTCACCACCCTCACCGCAGACCCCGTCAACACCACCCTCACCGCAGACCCTGTCACCACCACCCACACCGCTGACCCCGTCAACATCCTCACCGCAGACCCCGTCACCACCACCCACACCGCAGACCCCGTAAACACCCTCACCGCAGACCCCGTAAACACCACCCTCACCGCAGACCCCGTCAACACCACCCTCACCGCAGACCCCGTCAACACCCTCACCGCTGACCCCGTAAACAACACCCACACCGCAGACCCCGTCAACACCACCCTCACCGCAGACCCCGTCAACATCCTCACCGCTGACCCCGTCAACACCACCCTCACCGCAGACCCCGTCAACACCACCCTCAACGCAGACCCCGTCAACATCCTCACCGCAGACCCCGTCAACACCCTCACCGCTGACCCCGTAAACAACACCCACAACGCAGACCCCGTCAACACCACCCTCACCGCAGACCCCGTCAACATCCTCACCGCAGACCCCGTCAACATCCTCACCGCTGACCCCGTCAACATCCTCACCGCAGACCCCGTCAACATCCTCACCGCAGACCCCGTAAACACCACCCACACCGCAGACCCCGTCAACATCCTCACCGCAGACCCCGTAAACATCCTCACCGCAGACCCCGTAAACACCACCCACACCGCAGACCCCGTCAACATCCTCACCGCAGACCCCGTAAACATCCTCACCGCAGACTCCCGTCAACACCCTCACCGCAGACCCCGTCAACACCCTCACCGCAGACCCCGTCAACACCCTCACCGCTGACCCCGTAAACAACACCCACACCGCAGACCCCGTCAACACCACCCTCACCGCAGACCCCGTCACCACCACCCTCACCGCAGACCCCGTCAACATCCTCACCGCAGACCCCGTCAACACCACCCTCACCGCAGACCCCGTCACCACCACCCTCACCGCAGACCCCGTCAACATCCTCACCGCAGACCCCGTCAACACCACCCTCACCGCAGACCCCGTCACCACCACCCTCAACGCAGACCCCGTCAACATCCTCACCGCAGACCCCGTCAACACCCTCACCGCAGACCCCGTCAACATCCTCACCGCAGACCCCGTCACCACCACCCTCACCTCAGACCCCGTCACCACCACCTTCACCGCAGACCCCGTCAACACCCTCACCTCAGACCCCGTCAACATCACCCTCACCGCAGACCCCGTCAACACCCTCACCTCAGACCCCGTCAACACCACCCTCACCGCAGACCCCGTCAACACCCTCACCGCAGACCCCGTCAACACCCTCACCGCAGACCCTGTCAACACCACCCTCACTGCAGACCCCGTCACCACCACCCACACCGCAGACCCCGTAAACACCCTCACCGCAGACCCCGTCAACACCCTCACCGCAGACCCCGTCAACATCCTCACCGCAGACTCCCGTCGCCCTAACTGTAACTGCCCCAACGAGGGACAGTACACACAACCCAAGCATCTCCTAACCCCTAATCCTCGGGACCCACTGATCCCAACACCAGTGACCCCTGCTTTCTGACTACAGGCTGCCATCCTGCACCCTGGCTTCTTGCACTACGTGCATGAGGTGTGGGCAGAAGGTCATGGCCGTTACCCGTCCACCGGCCTCCTCGCCCTTGTCCTTGGCCTGCATCTGTGTGACCAGGTAACATTCTGAAGGGGACGGGTGAAAGTCAGGGTACATATTAGTACCAATGGTATAGGTAGGGAATGGGAGGAGGTCCTCAATACTACATAGGGAGTTTGGTAGAAAGCTGCAAAGTAGGATCTCCAGTGTAGTAATCTCTGGCCTGCTGCCTGTGCCATGTGTCAGTGAGGGTAAAAAGAGACCATCTTGACTGTTGACTGTGTGGCTGAGGATCTGGTGCAGGGGCAGGCGTACAGATTTCTGGATCACTGGGATCTCTTCTGTGGAATGAATGACCTGTACAAAAGGGACAGGTTACACCTGAACCCGAGGGGGACCTATATCCTTATGAGCAGGTTGTCTAGAGCTGTTGGGGACGGTTTAAACAAATTTGGCAGGGCAATGGGAAACTGAGTGAACTGATAGGAATATGAAACCAATAATATAAAAGTGGATTTTTTTCCGATATGTAAAGAGCAAAAGAAATGTGAGAGTAGATATTGTATCACTGGAAAACAATGCTGGAGAGGCAGTAAAAGGGAGGGACGGGAAATATGGACAAACAGAACAAGTATTTTGCATCAGTCTTCACTGTGGAAGACACTAGCAGTATGTCAGGGTGCAGGGGAGAATATAGTTGCTATTACTAGGGAGAAGGTGCTTGGGAAACTGAAAGGTCTGAAGATAGACAGGTCACCTGCACCAGTTGGAATATACCCCAGGCTTCTGAGAGAGGTGACTGAAGAGACTGTGGAAGCACTGGTAATAATCTTTCAAGAATCAATAGATTCTGGAATGGTTCTGGAAAACTGGGAAATTGCAAATGTCACTCCACTCTTTATGAAGGGAGCGAGACAGAAGAAAGGATATTATAGGCTAGTTAGCCTGACTTAGTGGTTGAAAAGATGTTGGATTCCATTGGTTTCAGGGTTCCTGGAGGGACATCACAAAAGTCAGCATGGTCTCCTCAAGGGAACTCTTGCCTGGCAAATCTGAAGATGTAACAAGCAGGATAGACAAAGGAGGATTGGTTGATGTTCTGTACTTGGATTTTCAAGGGGCCGTTGACATACATGAGACAGCTTAACAAGTTACGAGATTCTAGCATGGATAGAGCACTGGCTGATTGGCAGGAGGTAAAGAGTGGGAATAAAAAGAGCCTCACGTGGTTGGCTGCCAATGACCAGTGATGTTCTACCGGTGACTGTGTTGGGACCAATTCTGTTTACGTTATATTTCAATGATTTGAATGATGGAATTGATGACTTTGTGGCCAAGTTTGTGGAGGATACAAAGATAGGTGGAGAAACAGGTATTGAGGAAACAGAATCTGAAGAAGCACTTTGAGAAGCTGGGCAAAGAAGCGGCAGATGGAATGTTGTATGATCACGTACTTTGTCAGAAGGAATAAAGGCATACACTATTTTCTAAATGGAGAAAATTCAGAAATCAACCTGCAGGTTGAGTCAGGGTGAGGAAGACAAGTGCAATGTTAGTATTCACTTCGAGAGCAGTAGAATATAAAAACAAGGGTGTAATGCTGAGGCTTTATAAGTCATTGGTCAGACCACAGTTGGAGTATTGAGAGTTTTGGGCCCCTTATCTGAGAAAAGATATGCTGGCACTGGAGAAGGTCCAGAGGAGGTTCACGAGAATAATTTCAGGAATGAAGGGGTTAATGTATGAGGAGCTTTTGATGGTTCTGGGTCTGGATTTTAGAAGAATGAGGGGAGATCTCATTGAAACCTCTCATACGTTGAAAGACCTCGATAGTGTTTGTGGAGAGGATGTTTCCCATAGTGGGTCAGTCTTGAACCAGAGGGCAGATAGAAAAATGTCCATTTAGAACAGAGATGAGAAGGAATTTCTTTAGCCAGCGGGTGGTGAATCTGTGGAGTTTGTTCCCACAGGTGGCTCTGCAGGCCAAGTCATTGAGTATATTCAAAGCAGAGGTTGATAGGTTCTTTGTTAGTCAGAGTGACAAAGGTTACGGAGAGAAGGCAGCAGAATGAGTTTGAGAAGGACAATGTCAGCTATGATCCTATGTCTTACGGTAATGGGGCAGAGGGGAGGAGCGGAGAACAAGGGAGAGGGCAGAAATGAGGTGGGTAGGCGGGTAAGGGTTGGTGGGAGGGGGGAGATGTCTCCTGACTCTTCGACTCCCAAGGGCATGAGGTGCTGGGTCCAAGGCTGAGGGAGGAGACATCTGTGGTGAAGAAGCCGTGCTGGTTGGCTGGGGTGGGGTTCCCTTTACACACCTTAGCTCTGTGGTTTTGAGGGTCAGACTTGTTCCCTCAGCCTGGGGTTGTTTGCCCCCTTCCCACTGGATTCTGCTGTGGTCAGTGACACTGCTGTGACCCCCTCCAGCTCTCCGTGTTTGGCTACGGAATGGACGCCCGGGGCAATTGGCACCATTACTGGGAGAAGAACCGCGGGGCTGCAGCCTTCCACTTCACCGGAGTGCACGATGCCAACTTCGAGTCCGGCGTCATCTGGCAGCTGGCCAGGGTGGGGAAACTCCAGCTGTACAGGGGCCGGCCCTGATCCCCCTCCCTCCACACTGTCAGTCGGACTCAGCCGGGCATCATCATATCGAATCAGGAACGCCAGGTTCTACAGAGCAACACACACAAAGTGCCGGAGGAACTCAGCAGGTCAGGCAGCGTCTGTGGAAATGGATAAAGAGTTGGGAGGGAGGGTTTAACAGAGGATTTGCAGGGGCTCCCGGATGTGAGGGGAAAGTTTACTGAGGATTTGTAGGGGCTCCCGGATGTGAGGGGAAGGTTTACAGAGGATTTGCAGGGGCTGTCGGATGTGAGGGGAGGATTTACTGAGGATTTGCAGGGGCTTCCGGATGTGAGGGGAGGGTTTACAGAGGATTTGCAGGGGCTGTCGGATGTGAGGGGAGAGTTTACTGAGGATTTGCAGGGGCTGTCGGATGTGAGGGGAGGGTTTACTGAGGATTTGCAGGGGCTGTCGGATGTGAGGGGAGGGTTTACTGAGGATTTGCAGGGGCTGTCGGATGTGAGGGGAGGGTTTACTGAGGATTTGCAGGGGCTCCCGGATGTGAGGGGAGGATTTACAGAGGATTTGCAGGGGCTGTCGGATGTGACGGGAGGGTTTACTGAGGATTTTCAGGGGATCCCGGATGTGAGGGGAGGGTTTACTGAGGATTTGCAGGGGCTCCCGGATGTGAGGGGAGGGTTTACTGAGGATTTGCAGGGGCTCCCGGATGTGAGGGGAGGGTTTACTGAGGATTTGCAGGGGCTCCCGGATGTGAGGGGAGGGATTGCTGAGGGTTTGCAGGGGCTGCCGGATGTGAGGGGAGGGTTTACTGAGGATTTGCAGGGGCTCCCGGATGTGAGGGGAGGGTTTACTGAGGATTTGCAGGGGCTCCCGGATGTGAGGGGAGGGTTTACAGAGGATTTGCAGGGGCTGCCGGATGTGAGGGGAGGGTTTAACAGAGGATTTGCAGGGGCTCCCGGATGTGAGGGGAGAGTTTACTGAGGATTTGCAGGGGCTCCCGGATGTGAGGGGAGAGTTTACAGAGGATTTGCAGGAGCTGTCGGATGTGAGGCGAGAGTTTACAGAGGATTTTCAGGGGCTCCCGGATGTGAGGGGAGAGTTTACAGAGGATTTGCAGGGGCTTCCGGATGTGATGGGAGGGTTTACTGAGGATTTGCAGGGGCTGTCGGATGTGAAGGGAGAGTTTACTGAGGATTTTCAGGGCTGTCGGATTGAGGATTTTCAGGGGCTGTCGGATGTGAGGGGAGGATTTACAGAGGATTTGCAGGGGCTGTCGGATGTGAGGGGAGGGTTTACTGAGGATTTGCAGGGGCTGTCGGATGTGAGGGGAGGGTTTACTGAGGATTTGCAGGGGCTCCCGGATGTGAGGGGAGGGTTTAACAGAGGATTTGCAGGGGCTCCCGGATGTGAGGGGAAAGTTTACTGAGGATTTGCAGGGGCTCCCGGATGTGAGGGGAGGGTTTACTGAGGATTTTCAGGGGCTGTCGGATGTGAGGGGAGGATTTACAGAGGATTTGCAGGGGCTGTCGGATGTGAGGGGAGGGTTTACTGAGGATTTGCAGGGGCTCCCGGATGTGAGGGGAGGGTTTACTGAGGGTTTGCAGGGGCTCCCGGATGTGAGGGGAGGGTTTGCAGGGGCTCCCGGATGTGAGGGGAGGGTTTGCAGGGGCTCCCGGATGTGAGGGGAGGGTTTGCAGGGGCTCCCGGATGTGAGGGGAGGGTTTACTGAGGGTTTGCAGGGGCTCCCGGATGTGAGGGGAGGGTTTGCAGGGGCTCCCGGATGTGAGGGGAGGGTTTGCAGGGGCTCCCGGATGTGAGGGGAGGGTTTGCAGGGGCTCCCGGATGTGAGGGGAGGGTTTGCAGGGGCTCCCGGATGTGAGGGGAGGGTTTGCAGGGGCTCCCGGATGTGAGGGGAGGGTTTACTGAGGGTTTGCAGGGGCTCCCGGATGTGAGGGGAGGGTTTGCAGGGGCTGCCGGATGTGACGGGAGGGTTTACTGAGGATTTGCAGGGGCTGTCGGATGTGAGGGGAGGGTTTACTGAGGATTTGCAGGGGCTGTCGGATGTGAGGGGAGGATTTACAGAGGATTTGCAGGGGCTGCCGGATGTGAGGGGAGGATTTACAGAGGATTTGCAGGGGCTGCCGGATGTGAGGGGAGGATTTACAGAGGATTTGCAGGGGCTGCCGGATGTGAGGGGAGGATTTACAGAGGTTTTGCAGGGGCTGTCGGATGTGAGGGGAGGGTTTACTGAGGATTTGCAGGGGCTGTCGGATGTGAGGGGAGGGTTTACTGAGGATTTGCAGGGGCTCCCGGATGTGAGGGGAGGGTTTACTGAGGATTTGCAGGGGCTGTCGGATGTGAGGGGAGGGTTTACTGAGGATTTGCAGGGGCTGTCGGATGTGAGGGGAGGGTTTACTGAGGATTTGCAGGGGCTCCCGGATGTGAGGGGAGGGTTTACTGAGGATTTGCAGGGGCTGTCGGATGTGAGGGGAGGGTTTACTGAGGATTTGCAGGGGCTGTCGGATGTGATGGGAGGGTTTACTGAGGATTTGCAGGGGCTCCCGGATGTGAGGGGAGGGTTTACTGAGGATTTGCAGGGGCTGTCGGATGTGAGGGGAGGGTTTACTGAGGATTTGCAGGGGCTGTCGGATGTGAGGGGAGGGTTTACTGAGGATTTGCAGGGGCTCCCGGATGTGAGGGGAGGGTTTACTGAGGATTTGCAGGGGCTGTCGGATGTGACGGGAGGGTTTACTGAGGATTTGCAGGGGCTCCCGGATGTGAGGGGAGGGTTTACTGAGGATTTGCAGGGGCTGTCGGATGTGAGGGGAGGGTTTACTGAGGATTTGCAGGGGCTCCCGGATGTGAGGGGAGGGTTTGCTGAGGATTTGCAGGGGCTCCCGGATGTGAGGGGAGGGTTTACTGAGGATTTGCAGGGGCTGTCGGATGTGAGGGGAGGGTTTACTGAGGATTTGCAGGGGCTGTCGGATGTGAGGGGAGGGTTTACTGAGGATTTGCAGGGGCTCCCGGATGTGAGGGGAGGGTTTGCAGGGGCTGTCGGATGTGAGGGGTGGGTTTACTGAGGATTTGCAGGGGCTCCCGGATGTGAGGGGAGGGTTTACTGAGGATTTGCAGGGGCTCCCGGATGTGAGGGGAGGGTTTGCAGGGGCTGTCGGATGTGAGGGGTGGGTTTACTGAGGATTTGCAGGGGCTCCCGGATGTGAGGGGAGGGTTTACTGAGGATTTGCAGGGGCTGTCGGATGTGAGGGGAGGGTTTACTGAGGATTTGCAGGGGCTGTCGGATGTGAGGGGAGGGTTTACAGAGGATTTGCAGGGGCTGTCGGATGTGAGGGGAGGGTTTACTGAGGATTTGCAGGGGCTGTCGGATGTGAGGGGAGGGTTTGCTGAGGATTTGCAGGGGCTGCCGGATGTGAGGGGAGGGTTTACTGAGGATTTGCAGGGGCTGTCGGATGTGAGGGGAGGGTTTACTGAGGATTTGCAGGGGCTGCCGGATGTGAGGGGAGGGTTTGCTGAGGATTTGCAGGGGCTGCCGGATGTGAGGGGAGGGTTTACTGAGGATTTGCAGGGGCTGTCGGATGTGACGCGAGGGTTTACTGAGGATTTGCAGGGGCTGTCGGATGTGACGCGAGGGTTTACTGAGGATTTGCAGGGGCTGTCGGATGTGAGGGGAGGGTTTACTGAGGATTTGCAGGGGCTCCCGGATGTGAGGGGAGGGTTTACTGAGGATTTGCAGGGGCTCCCGGATGTGAGGGGAGGGTTTACTGAGGATTTGCAGGGGCTCCCGGATGTGAGGGGAGGGTTTACTGAGGATTTGCAGGGGCTGTCGGATGTGAGGGGAGAGCTTGCAGGGGCTCCCGGATGTGAGGGGAGGGTTTACTGAAGATTTGCAGGGGCTCCCGGATGTGAGGGGAGGGTTTGCTGAGGATTTGCAGGGGCTGCCGGATGTGAGGGGAGGATTTACAGAGGATTTGCAGGGGCTGCCGGATGTGAGGGGAGGATTTACAGAGGATTTGCAGGGGCTGCCGGATGTGAGGGGAGGATTTACAGAGGATTTGCAGGGGCTGCCGGATGTGAGGGGAGGATTTACAGAGGATTTGCAGGGGCTGTCGGCTGTGAGGGGAGGATTTACAGAGGATTTGCAAGGGCTGTCGGATGTGAGGTGAGGCTTGTAGCTGCTGCCCAACCTACTGAGGGCCTCCAGCAATTTTGGTTTTCATTTCACCATTGTACTGCTGCATTTTGTGTTGTGTGTGAAGACTAAGGGGCAGTTTTCAGCAATAAATGACAATGCAATGTGCAGAAGTGACTTCGAATTCCTTTAATTGAAGACTGCAGCAGTGACTACAAGGAGGAAATATTATGATCTTGACAGAATGAGAAAAAACGACAGACATGGTGCCTCGGTCCGACAGACGGAACCAAAAGATGGCCTCAGCCGATAGGTTAGCGTTCTGAAGCACGTTTCGCTCCGATCCCTGGACCTGGCTGTTAGTGTTTGAAGCAGCGAGCGAGGGAGGCAGTTGTGTATAATCTACCTGGCCAGTTGGTGTCTCCTGTGAGACTGGCTGAGTTGTGGGCTCTGCTGTCTGGCCAGTGCCGTCTGCCCATTCCTGCCTGTCTGCCGTTCAACCTCGGTGCCGAAAACAGTGCTGAGAATTCAATTTAACAGAATCGAGGCCAAATTGGAAACCTCTGATGGGGAGACGATGAGTTTATCCAAATCTAGAGTTTTCAATCTGTACAAAAAAGGAATTTTGTCTCTTCAACTTTTATTAAAGAATTAATAACCAGTTTTCAAAACCCTGGCAGAAAACCTCAATGAAAAACTGTCAAATAAAGTTGCTGCCATCACCTTCGACACAGTAGGATGCAGCCAAACCTCGAACTGCAATGGATACATCGATAACACAAAAAAAAATCCAAAGTTTACCGCGTTTAATAAACCTCTGAGTCTCTTCCCCTCCCCATGAATCAGATTCTGGCCTAAAGTGCAAAGATTGCAAAAATACTCCTGCAAATTCAACATTTGTGCTTTTCAGAGATGATGGGCCAGTGGCAGCCACCCACTTCGTTCCCTGAACCCAGTGCCCGACCCTCAGCACCCTCTGGTTCAGGAGGGTGCCCTCAGGCAGGGGATGAGCTCTACCTGTTGGACTCCAGGGCTGTGGGAACGATGAAGCCAGTCAGACAACCTGACTGACCCTTGACCGCAGGGGACCAATCTCCACCCCTGAGACAGTGACTCCTTCCCCACTTGTAGTGTTGCTCACCCCCTGCCCCCAGCGCCTCTGGGCTGGGAGATCTGGCCAGGACATCAAGGACCAATCAGCAGAAATCTCTCTCCGTATCCCACAGGAACCATGAATGGATGCACGGGGGTGGGGTGAATCAGCCCAGTGCAGCCTCATGGGCAGAGTATTCTCTGGAACCACACGGGCTGGGAGGATGTGCTGGTAATGGGTCCAAGGGCCTCCAAGCCTGGGGTTACAGATGTGGACACATATTCTAGCTGTGGCCATTGGGACTGGCCAATTTCACCAACAGCGAGTACCGCAAACCTGAAGCAGTGAACAGCCCCCTAGGCTTTACCATTCCACCATTCTTTGGGCCTTTGCTCTGTAACTACTTGACCTAACTGGTTCAGTTCACCAGTGGAAGCACAAACTGGAAGCTCCCTCAACAGGTGACCATTTGGGAGGGAGGTACAGGCAGGGACGTGGTCTCAGTCCGTAGGTGACCGTTGGGAGGGAGGGACATGATCTCAGTCTGTAGGTGTCAATGGGGAGGGAGGTACTGACAGAAACGCAGTCCCGGTCCGTAGATGACCGTTGGGAGGGAGGTACAGGCAGTGACGTGGTCTCAGTCTGTAGGTGACCATAGGGAGGAAGATACAGGCAGGGACGTGGTCTCAGTCCATAGGTGACCATTTGGGGGGCAGATACAGGCAGGGACGTGGTCTCAGTCTGTAGGTGACCATTGGGAGGCAGATACAGGCAGGGACGTGGTCTCAGTCCGTAGGTGACCATTTGGGGGGCAGATACAGGCAGGGACGTGGTCTCAGTCTGTAGGTGACCGTTGGGAGGGAGGTACAGGCAGGGACGTGGTCTCAGTCTGTAGGTGACCATTTGGGGGGCAGAGATACAGGCAGGGACGTGGTCTCAGTCCATAGGTGATTGTTGGGAGGCAGATACAGGCAGGGACGTGGTCTCAGTCCGTAGGTGACCGTTGGGAGGGAGGGTACAGGCAGGGACGTGGTCTCAGTCTGTAGGTGACCATTTGGGGGGCAGATACAGGCAGGGATGTGGTCTCAGTCCATAGGTGATCGTTGGGAGGCAGATACAGGCAGGGACGTGGTCTCAGTCCGTAGGTGACCGTTGGGAGGGAGGTACAGGCAGGGACGTGGTCTCAGTCTGTAGTTGACCATTTGGGGGGCAGATACAGGCAGGGATGTGGTCTCAGTCCATAGGTGACCATTTGGGAGGCAGATACAGGCAGGGATGTGGTCTCAGTCCGTAGGTGACTATTGGGAGGCAGATACAGGCAGGGACGTGGTCTCAGTCTGTAGGTGACTATTGGGAGGCAGATACAGGCAGGGACGTGGTCTCAGTCCATAGGTGACCATTTGGGGGGCAGATACAGGCAGGGACGTGGTCTCCGTCTGTAGGTGACCGTTGGGAGGGAGGTACAGGCAGGGACGTGGTCTCCGTCTGTTGGTGACCGTTGGGAGGGAGGTACAGGCAGGGACGTGGTCTCCGTCTGTAGGTGACCGTTGGGAGGGAGGTACAGGCAGGGACGTGGTCACAGTCTGTAGGTGATCGTTGGGAGGAGGTACAGGCAGGGACGCGGTCTCAGTCCGTGGTGATGCAGGAACAAACCTGCTCTCTCCTGATAGATTCACTAACCCTCAGCTGCAATCTAAGATTATTTCAGTTTGGAGCTAAGTGTTGCAATCAGTTTTCCCAGAGAGCATTTCTAGCTGGTTTGGTGGACAGCGAGTGAGGTGTAGCCACTCCAATAGACAATATTTGTATCCCGGTCTGTCACTGACTTTCCCAAAGGCCAGTTGGTTGTCAGAGGCCGAGTTTGGCACATTTAGTAGGAAGAGGCACTTGGAGGAACAAGCGAGGGTCACCAGTCATCCCAGACATCCAGGCTGACTCGCAATGAGGCTGCAGAGCAGCAGGGTCAGAGGGCACTGGGACAAAGGTCAATAGGAATTTGCCAGAGTCAGAGGGCACCCAAGCAAGTTATAAAAATCTATCAATTACAGGAGAGATTCATTGTCACTAAGCTTCTGATTTTAAAACTTATTTTTAAAAATAACAAACATCCTTTAAAACCGAAACACTTTGGATGTGCCAACAATGACAAAAAACTGCCCAGTTCAGTGAAAAGCACAGATAAGGAGGGGCTGTTGAAGCTCGAGGACAACTCCTCACCACAAAGCAATAGGCACCAGCACAAACAGAAATCAAACATTTACAAACTATATTCTGAACTAAGTAAAGACTTTCGCTTCAGGGAGTGGTGGAACATTAAAGGCAGCAAATCCACTGAACTACCAGAAGCTTTCTCAATAAATATCCGTCGATGTGAAGCCAATGGGATTCACCCACCAGCCAAGCACCGCGCGGGTTTACAAGAGATCTGATGGGGTTTCTGTGGGACTGTTTTGTTTGCGAGAAACCAGTGGAACTTTCCACAGGATGCAAGTCCTCAGCAGATGCACAGCATAACTCAGCTTCACCGCAGTGAGGCCAGGAAGGAGATGACAACTCAGCTTTGCTTGTGAATCGCTGCATTCCCACTGCGCCTTTCCTCACCAGCCTGTGGTGTGGAAGGAATGAGGTATCACCTCCACTACCCCCCGGGGAGCCGAGGTTGACCTTGGACATTGCCTGCACTGCCAGTGTCACCTCCACCCTGAGGAGTGTGAGATGGTCCCCTGTCCACAAGCACTCAGGGTGCTGAGGGTTTCTCTGTGGTGAGAGGCTTACCCCCCCAGGGAAGCAGGGATGAGGGAAGGTCCTGACCAAGGCTCATGGTGGGGACTCAGTCCAAGGCCAACTACTAGTCATATGGGGGGGGGGGGGGGGGGAGGAGAGAGAGAGGCAGCAAGAGGGAGCAAGGGTGGGCAGGTCAGTGAGGGGAGGGAGGGCGAGTCAGAGGGGGAGGGAGGGCGAGTCAGAGGGGGAGGGAGGGCGGGTCAGAGGGGGAGGGAGGGCGAGTCAGAGGGGGAGGGAGGGCGGGTCAGTGAGGGGAGGGAGGGCGAGTCAGTGAGGGGAGGGAGGGCGAGTCAGAGGGGGAGGGAGGGCGGGTCAGTGAGGGGAGGGAGGGTGAGTCAGAGGGGGAGGGAGGGCGGGTCAGTGAGGGGGAGGGAGGGCGGGTCAGAGAGTGAGAGTGCTGGACCGAGCCATCCCAGCCGTACCCTAGATGATCTTTGGTGCGGACCGGTCATCAGTGACAGTTTTTCCTCAATTTGACGCCGCGCCGGATCATGGACAGGACGTCACCGGGCTCTGTGGGCGAGGGGTCCAGAGTGGGGTCTGTCCCCCCCATTGGCTGTGCTGGCAATCCGTTGCCAGTGGGGATGAGGTTGAGGCCGGTGGCCGCAGGCTGGGGTACGTAGCTCGGTATGGTACTCAGACTCTGTGCCGAACTACAGAGACCACGCCTTCCCTGTGCCAGGCCGCAGCGCGTGGCCTGAGGGACCACCCACTCCTCACTGCCTGACCGGCCAACAGGGGCCCCCCCGGACACCGGAACGGGCACCACCGGGGTGCGGATGGGGATGGGCACCCCGCTGACTGTACCCCGGCGGCCCGGCTTGCTGGATGGCTTCCGGCGGATGGTGGCGATGTGAGAGGGCATGGCCGGCTCCAGTTCAGTGAGCAGGCTAACGGTGGAGGCTGGACGCTTGTCTTGAAACATGCGGCGGTAGTTCTGGCTCAGGTCACTGTTCCTCGGGATGGTGGACGACTTGTCGAAATTCATCTGGTCCGTCAGGTCCTGCTCACCATGCAGGGAGATGTAGTCGTAATCCGCCACTGGGGGACAGGACGGGCATTAGTGCACGGCAGTGGAGACTGACCCCCACCCCTGGAGCCTGTCCATCACTCAGTGATAGCAATGGTCAATCTCCCTCAGCACCAGACCCTCACTCGTCCTGCACTCTTGCCACTGCTCCCTCCAACACTCAAGAGCTCGGTGAATGAGACCCTCACTTTCTGGGTGTGCACTCTACCTCTCTCTCCACCGACCGGCTGCCCAGCGTAGCATCTTTACTGCACCCACCTAACTGGAACCCTACAATGTACCCGTCAGCTGGGGCCAACTCAGAGACTACTCCGACACCTCCACCACCCACGAGAACACAGCATCCCCTTAAACCCAACGTAACCAAGAACAACTCACCCACCAGGGATGCCTCCTTCTTCACAGCTGAAGCACGACAGACGTGGCCAGTCATAGATGAGGGGGGGTGGGGAGGAGAGAGGCGGTGGGGGAAAGAGAGGCGGGGGGAGAGGCGGTGGGGGGAAGAGGCGGAGGGGGGAGAGAGGCGGAGGGGGGAGAGGGGCGGTGGGGCAGAGGGGGGAGAGAGGCGGTGGGGGGGAGAGAGGCAGAGGGGCAGAGGGGGAGACAGACGGAGAGGGGGGGAGAGGCGGGGCAGAGGGGGGAGAGGTGGAGGGGCAGAGGGGGAGAGAGGCGGAGGGACAGAGGGGGGAGAGAAGCGGAGGGGTGGGAGAGGTGGAGGGGCAGAGGGGGGAGAGAGGCGGAGGGGCAGAGGGGGAGAGAGGCGGAGGGGCAGAGGGGGAGAGAGGCGGAGGGGGAGAGAGGCGGAGAGAGAGAGAGGCGGAGGGGGAGAGAGGCGGAGGGGCAGAGGGGGGAGAGAGGCGGTGGGGGAGGGGGGAGAGAGGCGGTGGGGGAGGGGGGAGAGAGGCGGAGGGGAGGGGAGAGAGAGGCGGAGGGGGAGGGGGGGAGGGGAGAGAGGCGGAGGGGCAGAGGGGGGAGAGAGGCGGGGAGGGGGAGAGGCGGAGGGGCAGAGGGGGGAGAGAGGCGGTGGGGGGGAGAGGCGGAGGGGGGAAAGAGGCGGTGGGGGGAAGAGGGGCGGAGGGGCAGAGGGGGGAGAGAGGTGGTGGGGGAGAGAGGCGGGGGAGAGAGGCGGAGGGGGGAGAGAGGCGGAGGGGCAGAGGGGGAGAGAGGCGGTGGGGGGGAGGTGGTGGGGGGAGAGAGGCAGAGGGGGGAGAGAGGTGGTGGGGGAGAGAGGCGGAGGGGCAGAGGGGGAGAGAGGCGGTGGGGGGAGAGGTGGTGGGGGGAGAGGGGCAGAGGGGGGAGAGAGGTGGTGGGGGAGAGAGGCGGGGGGAGAGGCGGTGGGGGGAGAGGGGCAGAGGGGGAAGAGAGGCAGTGGGGGAAGAGAGACGGGGGGAAGAGGCGGAGGGGCAGAGGGGGGAGAGAGGCGGTGGGGGAAGAGAGGCGGGGGGAAGAGGCGGAGGGCAGAGGGGGGAGAGAGGCGGTGGGGGAAGAGAGGCGGGGGGAAGAGGCGGAGGGGCAGAGGGGGGAGAGAGGCGGTGGGGGAAGAGAGGCGGGGGAAGAGGTGGTGGGGGGGAGAGGGGCGGAGGGGCAGAGGGGGGAGAGAGGTGGTGGGGGAGAGAGGCGGGGGAAGAGGTGGTGGGGGGGAGAGGGGCGGAGGGGCAGGGGAAGAGAGGCAGTGGGGGAAGAGAGACGGGGGGAAGAGGCGGAGGGGCAGAGGGGGGAGAGAGGCGGTGGGGGAAGAGAGGCGGGGGGAGGAGAGGCGGGGGGAAGAGGCGGAGAGGCAGGGGGGTAGAGAGACGGAGGGGGAGAGAGGCGGAGGGGGAGAGGGGGGAGAGAGGCGGAGGGGGGAGAGGGGGGAGAGAGGCGGTGGGGGGAGAGAGGCGGAGGGGGGAGAGAGGCAGGGGGGGGAGAGAGGCGGAGGGGGAGTGAGGGGAGAGAGGCGGTGGGGGGAGAGAGGCGGTGGAGGGGCGGAGAGAAAGGTGGAGGGGCGGAGAGAAAGGTGGAGGGAGAGAGGCGGTGGGGGGGAGAGAGGCGGAGGGGGAGAGAGGTGGTCGAGGGGGGGAGAGAAAGGTGGAGGGGGGAGAGAAAGGTGGAGGGGGAGAGAGGGGAGAGAGGTGGGGGGAGAGAGGCGGTGGAGGGGCGGAGAGAGGCGGAGAGAAAGGTGGAGGGGCGGAGAGAAAGGTGGAGGGAGAGAGGCGGTGGGGGAGAGAGGCGGAGGGGGAGAGAGGTGGTCGAGGGGGGAGAGAAAGGTGGAGGGGGGAGAGAAAGGTGGAGGGGGAGAGAGGGGAGAGAGGTGGGGGGGAGAGAGGCGGTGGAGGGGCGGAGAGAGGCGGTGGAGGGGCGGAGAGAGGCGGTGGAGGGGCGGAGAGAGGCGGTGGAGGGGCGGAGAGAGGCGGAGAGAGGCGGTTGGGGGAGAGAGGCGGTCGAGGGGGGAGAGAAAGGTGGAGGGGGAGAGAAAGGTGGATTGGGAGAGAGGCGGAGGGGGGAGAGAGAGGCGGAGGGGCAGAGAGGCAGAGGGGGGAGAGAGACGGTGAGAGTTGGGGGGCGGAGAGAGAGTTGGTGGAGGGGCGGAGAGAAAGGTGGAGGGGCGGAGAGAAAGGTGGAGGGGCGGAGAGAGGCGGTGGGGGGAGAGAGGCGGTCGAGGGGGGAGAGAAAGGTGGAGGGGGGAGAGAAAGGTGGAGGGGGAGAGAGGCGGAGGGGGAGAGAGGCGGAGGGGGGAGAGAGGCGGAGGGGGAGAGAGGCGGTGAGAGTTGGGGGCGGAGAGAGAGTTGGAGGGGGCGGAGAGAAAGGTGGAGGGGGGGGGACAGAGGTGGGGGGGAGAAAGAGGTTACTTTGGGGATCATCAAATAACCTCAACACAATCATACCCTCAGTTCTAATGAAAATGCTCCAAAACCTGGGTCACTGTCCCTCCCCTGTCACTGGATCCTTCATTTCTTCACTGGGAGATTACAGACTACGCGGGTCGGGAATAACATCTCCTCCCTGCACCTTGGGGGTGTGCGCTTAGCCCACTGCTCTACTCTCTCTACACCCATGATTGTGTGACTGGACACGGCTCAAGTGCCATCTGTAAATTTGCCAATGACACAATTGTCAGAATTTCAGATGGTGAGATGGCATACAGGAGCGAGATACGTCAGCTAGTGAGCGGCATCACAGCAATAGCCTTGCACTCGATAGCCATAAGACTAAGGGACTGATTGTGGGCTTCAGGAAAGGAAAGTTGAGGGAATACACACCAGCCCTCATCGAGGGATGAGCTGTTTCAAGTTCCGGGGCGTCAACCTCTCCAAGGATCTATCCTGGGCCCAACGTATTGAGGCATATAGGCATGGCAGTGCCATTAGACATCTGAGGAAAATTTGTATGTCACCAAAGACTCTGGCAAGTTTCAACAGATATACTGTGTAGAGGATTCTACCTGGCTGCATCACCGTTCGGTGTGCAGGGGATCAGGAAGGGGCACAAGCCTTTCCAGCACCGAGAACTCCTCCAAAAGGCAGCACCCATCACGAAGAACCCATCACCTAAACATGCCCTCTTTCATTGTTACTGCAGGTACGGGAGCCTGAAGACCCACAATCAATGTTTCAGGGACGGCTTCTTTCCCTCTGCCATCAGATTTCTCAATGGACAATCAACCCATGAACACTACCTCACTATTTTTTTTCCTCTCTTTGCAAACCAACAAATTTCACAACATATCTCAGTGGTATTAAACCAACTTCTGATCCTGGGATAGCAGAACGCAAGAACTACAATTTAAATCTTCGGCCAAATAGCCTCGTTCCACCTCACCCAAAGTCACCCATGCATCTGAGGAGCTGTTCCCACCTCGTATGGTTTGTCATATTGCCCAGACTGACCCAACAACCTCCTCCTCCAAACCCTCTTGCCCCCAGACTGGCACTCACGGTGTGTGGGGATGGTGTCCTCGGAGACGGAGGGAGTGGTGGTCTGAGTGTTGTAGCCGCTGGAGCAGAGCAGTGAGTCCCGGCTGTGTCTCTGCATCTCACCCACGGCCCCGGAGCCCAACGTCAGGGCAGGGAATGACGGTATCTGCCGGGGGGGTGGGGGGGGCAGAGTGCGATCAGTATGGCCGACAGGGAGGCGCTGACAAGAGAGTGACGGGGGTCAGGAATTGAGGTGGAGGGGGCCAGGAGGAAAAAGGGTGGGGGTCTGGAGATCAAACACGAGGGAATCTGCAGATGCTGGAAATTCAAACAACACACAACAAGATGCTGGTGGAACACAGCAGGCCAGGCAGCATCTGTAGGAAGAAGCACCAGATCCAGAGCAGGCAAAAGACCAGAGCAAAGTGTCCATGAAGAGGAGGAGGATTGAAGATGGGAGAAGGGGTCATTGGTGGGGGTAGGACAGTCCTTGCCAAAGAAGTAAGCTCGGAGATGGAGCCGGCGGAAGAAGAGTTCAGCATCATGCCGTACGCGGAAATTGCTGAGTTTTGGGTGAAGGGGGACAAAGCTTTGACCAGAGTGGGGTGTCCATGAAGATGAGGAGGATTGAAGACGGGAGAAGGGGTCATCGGTGGGGGTAGGAGAGTCGACCAGAGCTGGGTGTCCATGAAGAGGAGGAGGATTGAAGACGGGAGAAGGGGTCATCGGTGGGGGTAGGAGAGTGGACCAGAGCTGGGTGTCCATGAAGATGAGGAGGATTGAAGACGGGAGAAGGGGTCATCGGTGGGGGGTAGGAGAGTCGACCAGAGCTGGATGTCCATGAAGAGGAGGAGGATTGACGACGGGAGAAGGGGTCATCGGTGGGGGTAGGAGAGTGGACCAGAGCTGGGTGTCCATGAAGAGGAGGAGGATTGAAAACGGGAGAAGGGGTCATCAGTGGGGGTAGGAGAGTCGACCAGAGCTGGGTGTCCATGAAGAGGAGGAGGATTGAAGATGGGAGAAAGGGTCATCGGTGGGGGTAGGAGAGTCGACCAGAGCTGGGTGTCCATGAAGAGGAGGATTGAAGACGGGAGAAGGGGTCATCGGTGGGGGGTAGGAGAGTCGACCAGAGCTGGGTGTCCATGAAGAGGAGGAGGATTGAAGACGGGAGAAGGGGTCATCGGTGGGGGTAGGAGAGTCGACCAGAGCTGGGTGTCCATGAAGAGGAGGATTGAAGACGGGAGAAGGGGTCATCGGTGGGGGTAGGAGAGTCGACCAGAGCTGGGTGTCCATGAAGAGGAGGATTGAAGACGGGAGAAGGGGTCATCGGTGGGGGTAGGAGAGTCGACCAGAGCTGGGTGTCCATGAAGATGAGGAGGATTGACGACGGGAGAAGGGGTCATCGGTGGGGGTAGGAGAGTCGACCAGAGCTGGGTGTCCTGACGAAGGGTCTCGGCCCGAAACGTCGACAGTGCTTCTCCCTATAGATGCTGCCTGGCCTTGCTGTGTTCCACCAGCATTTTGTGTGTGGGGGTCTGGAGATAACAGGGCGGGGGTTACCGGGAGAAAGAAGGTGGGGTCCAGGTGGTGGGGGGAGCAAGGGTGAGGGGCCCGGGGGGGTGGAGGGAGCAGACAGAGGGTCTCGGGCAGAGGGGGGGCCCCAGGGACAGAGGGAGCGGATGGAGGGTCTCGGGGGCAGGGGGAGCGGATGGAGGGTCTCGGGGGCGGAGGGAGTAGGTACCTTGTAGGTAGCCGTGGCCGTCATTGCCCGGGGTCTCTCTGCGCTGTATGCACAGACTCCTGGGGCTCCGTTGTGTCCAACAGCTGGGAGGGGGGCTCCACGGGCCTGACCGCGGTCTGAGGGTGGCAACGTGGTCCAGGCCTGAGAGAGAGAGAACACAGTGCCAGTGTGACTGTGCGATCAGGCACCACACCAAGTGTATTGACAGGGTCAAGCTGGACGGTGACCCAACCAAACTCTGAACGCCCACCTGGCCTCAGGCCAAGCAGCCCATCTGCTATGAGATCAGAATTGAGTGACCAGGAGACCCTGGAGTGGCCTGATGACCAGGGGAGTAGCCCGATGATGGGGGGGGTGTCCCGGAGTGGCCCGATGATGATGGGGGGGGGGGGGTGTCCCGGAGTGGCCCGATGATGATGGGGGGGGGGGTGTCCCGGAGTGGCCCGATGATGATGATGGGGGGGGGGGGGGTGTCCCGGAGTGGCCCGATGATGATGATGGGGGGGGGGGTGTCCCGGAGTGGCCCGATGATAATGATGGGGGGGGTGTGTCCCGGAGTGGCCCGATGATGATGGGGGGGGGGGTGTCCCGGAGTGGCCCGATGATAATGATGGGGGGGGGTGTCCCGGAGTGGCCCGATGATGATGATGATGGGGGGGGGGGGTGTCCCGGAGTGGCCCGATGATGATGGGGGGGGGGGTGTCCCGGAGTGGCCCGATGATAATGATGGGGGGGGGTGTCCCGGAGTGGCCCGATGATGATGATGATGGGGGGGGGGGTGTCCCGGAGTGGCCCGATGATGATGATGGGGGGGGGGGTGTCCCGGAGTGGCCCGATGATGATGATGATGATGGGGGGGGGGGTTGTCCCGGAGTGGCCCGATGATGATGGGGGGGGGGGGGGTGTCCCGGAGTGACCCGATGATGATGATGGGGGGGGGGGTGTCCCGGAGTGGCCCGATGATGATGATGGGGGGGGGGGGGTGTCCCGGAGTGGCCCGATGATAATGATGGGGGGGGGGTGTCCCGGAGTGGCCCGATGATGATGATGATGGGGGGGGGGTGTCCCGGAGTGGCCCGATGATGATGATGGGGGGGGGGGTGTCCCGGAGTGGCCCGATGATGATGATGATGGGGGGGGGGGGTGTCCCGGAGTGGCCCGATGATGATGATGATGATGGGGGGGGGGGGTTGTCCCGGAGTGGCCCGATGATGATGATGGGGGGGGGGGTGTCCCGGAGTGGCCCGATGATGATGATGGGGGGGGGGGGGGTGTCCCGGAGTGGCCCGATGATGATGATGGGGGGGGGGTGTCCCGGAGTGGCCCGATGATGATGATGATGGGGGGGTGTCCCGGAGTGGCCCGATGATGATGATGGGGGGGGGGGGTGTCCCGGAGTGGCCCGATGATGATGATGGGGGGGGGGGGGGGTGTCCCGGAGTGGCCCGATGATGATGATGGGGGGGGGGGGTGTCCCGGAGTGGCCCGATGATGATGGGTGGGGTGTCCCGGAGTGGCCCGATGATGATGATGGGGGGGGTGTCCCGGAGTGGCCCGATGATGATGATGGTGATGGGGGGGGGGGTGTCCCGGAGTGGCCCGATGATGATGATGATGGGGGGGGGGGGTGTCCCGGAGTGGCCCGATGATGATGATGATGATGGGGGGGGGGGTGTCCCGGAGTGGCCCGATGATGATGATGATGATGGGGGGGGTGTCCCGGAGTGGCCCGATGATGGGGGGGGGGGGTGTCCCGGAGTGGCCCGATGATGATGATGGGGGGGGGGGTGTCCCGGAGTGGCCCGATGATGATGATGATGATGGGGGGGGGGGGTGTCCCGGAGTGGCCCGATGATGATGATGATGATGATGGGGGGGGGGTGTCCCGGAGTGGCCCGATGATGATGATGATGATGGGGGGGGGGGGGTGTCCCGGAGTGGCCCGATGATAATGATGGGGGGGGGGTGTCCCGGAGTGGCCCGATGATGATGATGGGGGGGGGGGTGTCCCGGAGTGACCCGATGATGATGATGGGGGGGGGGTGTCCCGGAGTGGCCCGATGATGATGGGGGGGGGGGGTGTCCCGGAGTGACCCGATGATGATGGGGGGGGGGTGTCCCGGAGTGGCCCGATGATGATGATGATGATGGGGGGGGGGGTGTCCCGGAGTGGCCCGATGATGATGATGGGGGGGGGTGTCCCGGAGTGGCCCGATGATGATGATGGGGGGGGGTGTCCCGGAGTGGCCCGATGATGATGATGGGGGGGGGGGGGGGTGTCCCGGAGTGGCCCGATGATGATGATGGGGGGGGGGGTGTCCCGGAGTGGCCCGATGATGATGATGATGGGGGGGGGGGGGGTGTCCCGGAGTGGCCCGATGATGATGATGATGATGGGGGGGGGGGGGTGTCCCGGAGTGGCCCGATGATGATGATGATGATGGGGGGGGGGGGGGGTGTCCCGGAGTGGCCCGATGATGATGATGATGGGGGGGGGGGGGTGTCCCGGAGTGGCCCGATGATGATGATGATGATGGGGGGGGGGGTGTCCCGGAGTGGCCCGATGATGATGATGATGGGGGGGGGGGGGGGTGTCCCGGAGTGGCCCGATGATGATGATGATGATGGGGGGGGGGGGGTGTCCCGGAGTGGCCCGATGATGATGATGATGGGGGGGGTCCCGGAGTGGCCCGATGATGATGATGATGGGGGGGGTCCCGGAGTGGCCCGATGATGATGATGATGATGATGGGGGGGGGTGTCCCGGAGTGACCCGATGATGATGATGGGGGGGGGGAGGGTGTCCCGGAGTGGCCCGATGATGATGATGGGGGGGGGGGAGGGTGTCCCGGAGTGGCCGATGATGATGGGGGGGGGGGGGTGTCCCGGAGTAGCCTGATGATGATGATGATGATGGGGGGGGGGTGTCCCAGAGTGGCCCGATGATGATGATGATGGGGGGGGGGTGTCCCGGAGTGGCCCGATGATGATGGGGGGGGGGGGAGGGTGTCCCGGAGTGGCCCGATGATGATGATGGGGGGGGGGAGGGTGTCCCGGAGTGGCCCGATGATGATGATGGGGGGGGGGGGTGTCCCGGAGTGGCCCGATGATGATGGGGGGGGGGGTGTCCCGGAGTGGCCCGATGATGATGATGGGGGGGGGGGGGGTGTCCCGGAGTGGCCCGATGATGATGGGGGGGGGGGGGTGTCCCGGAGTGGCCCGATGATGATGATGATGGGGGGGGGGGGGGTGTCCCGGAGTGGCCCGATGATGATGATGATGATGGGGGGGGGCGGTGTCCCGGAGTGGCCCGATGATGATGATGATGATGGGGGGGGGGGTGTCCCGGAGTGGCCCGATGATGATGATGATGGGGGGGGGGGGGTGTCCCGGAGTGGCCCGATGATGATGATGATGATGGGGGGGGCGGTGTCCCGGAGTGGCCCGATGATGATGATGATGATGGGGGGGGGGGGTGTCCCGGAGTGGCCCGATGATGATGATGGGGGGGGGGGGGGTGTCCCGGAGTGGCCCGATGATGATGGGGGGGGGGGTGTCCCGGAGTGGCCCGATGATGATGATGGGGGGGGGGTGTCCCGGAGTGGCCCGATGATGATGATGGGGGGGGGGTGTCCCGGAGTGGCCCGATGATGATGATGATGGGGGGGGGGAGGGTGTCCCGGAGTGGCCCGATGATGATGATGGGGGGGGGGGGGTGTCCCGGAGTGGCCCGATGATGATGGGGGGGGGGGTGTCCCGGAGTGGCCCGATGATGATGATGATGGGGGGGGGGGGTGTCCCGGAGTGGCCCGATGATGATGATGGGGGGGGGGGGGTGTCCCGGAGTGGCCCGATGATGATGGGGGGGGGGGTGTCCCGGAGTGGCCCGATGATGATGGGGAGGGGGGGGGGTGTCCCGGAGTGGCCCGATGATGATGATGGGGGGGGGGTGTCCCGGAGTGGCCCGATGATGATGATGATGGGGAGGGGGGGGGTGTCCCGGAGTGGCCCGATGATGATGATGATGGGGAGGGGGGGGGTGTCCCGGAGTGGCCCGATGATGATGATGGGGGGGGTGGGGTGTCCCGGAGTGGCCCGATGATGATGATGGGGGGGGGGGGGTTGTCCCGGAGTGGCCCGATGATGATGATGGGGGGGGGGGGGGTGTCCCGGAGTGGCCCGATGATGATGGGGGGGGGGGGGTGTCCCGGAGTGGCCCGATGATGATGGGGGGGGTGTCCCGGAGTGGCCCGATGATGATGATGGGGGGGGGGTGTCCCGGAGTGGCCCGATGATGATGATGGGGGGGGGGGGTGTCCCGGAGTGGCCCGATGATGATGATGGGGGGGGGGGGGTTCCGGAGTGGCCCGATGATGATGATGGGGGGGGGGTGTCCCGGAGTGGCCCGATGATGATGATGGGGGGGGGTGTCCCGGAGTGGCCCGATGATGATGATGATGGGGGGGGGGGTGTCCCGGAGTGGCCCGATGATGATGATGATGGGGGGGGGTGTCCCGGAGTGGCCCGATGATGATGATGGGGGGGGGGGTGTCCCGGAGTGGCCCGATGATGATGATGGGGGGGGGGGGTGTCCGGAGTGGCCCGATGATGATGATGATGGGGGGGGGTGGGTGTTCCGGAGTGGCCCGATGATGATGATGATGGGGGGGGGGGTGTCCCGGAGTGGCCCGATGATGATGATGATGGGGGGGGGTGTCCCGGAGTGGCCCGATGATGATGATGATGGGGGGGGGGGTGTCCCGGAGTGGCCCGATGATGATGATGGGGGGGGGGGGTGTCCCGGAGTGGCCCGATGATGATGATGATGGGGGGGGGTGGGGTGTTCCGGAGTGGCCCGATGATGATGATGATGGGGGGGGGGTGTCCCGGAGTGACCCGATGATGATGGGGGGGGGTGTCCCGGAGTGGCCCGATGATGATGATGATGGGGGGGGGGTGTCCCGGAGTGGCCCGATGAAGATGAGGGGGGGGGTGTTCCGGAGTGGCCCGATGATGATGATGGGGGGGTGGGGTGTCCCGGAGTGGCCCGATGATGATGGGGGGTGGGGTGTCCCGGAGTGGCCCGATGATGATGGGGGGGTGGGGTGTCCCGGAGTGGCCCGATGATGATGGGGGGGTGGGGTGTCCCGGAGTGGCCCGATGATGATGGGGGGGTGGGGTGTCCCGGAGTGGCCCGATGATGATGGGGGGTGGGGTGTCCCGGAGTGGCCCGATGATGATGGGGGGGGGGGGGTGTCCCGGAGTGGCCCGATGATGATGATGGGGGGGGGGGGGGTGTCCCGGAGTGGCCCGATGATGATGATGATGGGGGGGGGGGTGTCCCGGAGTGACCCGATGATGATGATGGGGGGGGGGTGTCCCGGAGTGGCCCGATGATGATGGATGATGGGGGGGGGGGTGTCCCGGAGTGACCCGATGATGGTGGGGGGGGGGGGGTGTCCCGGAGTGGCCCGATGATGATGATGATGGGGGGGGGGGGTTGTCCCGGAGTGGCCCGATGATGATGATGATGATGGGGGGGGGGGTGTCCCGGAGTGGCCCGATGATAATGATGGGGGGGGGGGTGTCCCGGAGTGGCCCGATGATGATGGGGGGGTGGGGTGTCCCGGAGTGGCCCGATGATGATGGGGGGGTGGGGTTGTCCCGGAGTGGCCCGATGATGATGATGGGGGGGGGGGGGTGTCCCGGAGTGGCCCGATGATGATGATGATGGGGGGGGGGGTGTCCCGGAGTGGACCCGATGATGATGATGATGGGGGGGGGGTGTCCCGGAGTGACCCGATGATGATGATAGGGGGGGGGGGGTCCGGAGTGGCCCGATGATGATGATGGGGGGGGGGGGTGTCCCGGAGTGGCCCGATGATGATGGGGGGGTGGGGTGTCCCGGAGTGGCCCGATGATGATGGGGGGGGTGGGGTGTCCCGGAGTGGCCCGATGATGATGATGGGGGGGGGGGGGGTGTCCCGGAGTGGCCCGATGATGATGATGATGATGATGATGATGGGGGGGGGGGTGTCCCGGAGTGGCCCGATGATGATGATGATGGGGGGGGGGGGTGTCCCGGAGTGACCCGATGATGATGATGATGGGGGTGGGGTGTCCCGGAGTGGCCCGATGATGATGGGGGGGTGGGGTGTCCCGGAGTGGCCCGATGATGATGATGGGGGGGGGGGGGTGTCCGGAGTGGCCCGATGATGATGATGATGGGGGGGGGGGGTGTCCCGGAGTGGCCCGATGATGATGATGGGGGGGGGGTGTCCCGGAGTGACCCGATGATGATGATGATGGGGGGGGGGGGTGTCCCGGAGTGGCCCGATGATGATGATAATGATGGGGGGGGGTGTCCCGGAGTGGCCCGATGATGATGATGATGGGGGGGGGTGTCCCGGAGTGGCCCGATGATGATGATGGGGGGGGGGTGTCCCGGAGTGGCCCGATGATGATGGGGGGGGGTGTCCCGGAGTGGCCCGATGATGATGATGATGATGATGATGGGGGGGGGGGGGGTGTCCCGGAGTGGCCCGATGATGATGATGGGGGGGGGGGGGGGTGTCCCGGAGTGGCCCGATGATGATGATGGGGGGGGTGTCCCGGAGTGACCCGATGATGATGGGGGGGGGTGTCCCGGAGTGGCCCGATGATGATGATGATGGGGGGGGGGGGGTGTCCCGGAGTGGCCCGATGATGATGATGGGGGGGGGGGTGTCCCGGAGTGGCCCGATGATGATGATGGGGGGGGGTGGGGTGTTCCGGAGTGGCCCGATGATGATGATGATGGGGGGGGGGGTCCCGGAGTGGCCCGATGATGATGAGGGGGGGGGGTGTTCCGGAGTGGCCCGATGATGATGATGATGGGGGGGGTGGGGTGTCCCGGAGTGGCCCGATGATGATGATGATGGGGGGGGGGTCCCGGAGTGGCCCGATGAAGATGAGGGGGGGGGGTGTTCCGGAGTGGCCCGATGATGATGATGATGGGGGGGGTGGGGTGTCCCGGAGTGACCCGATGATGATGGGGGGGGGGGTGTCCCGGAGTGGCCCGATGATGATGATGGGGGGGGGGGTGTCCCGGAGTGGCCCGATGATGATGGGGGGGGGTGTCCCGGAGTGGCCCGATGATGATGGGGGGGGGTGTCCCGGAGTGGCCCGATGATGATGATGATGATGATGATGGGGGGGGGGGGTGTCCCGGAGTGGCCCGATGATGATGATGATGGGGGGGGTGGGGTGTCCCGGAGTGACCCGATGATGATGATGGGGGGGGGTGTCCCGGAGTGGCCCGATGATGATGATGATGATGGGGGGGGGTGTCCCGGAGTGGCCCGATGATGATGATGGGGGGGGGGTGTCCCGGAGTGGCCCGATGATGATGATGGGGGGGGGGTGTCCCGGAGTGACCCGATGATGATGGGGGGGGGTGTTCCCGGAGTGACCCGATGATGATGATGGGGGGGGGGGTGTCCCGGAGTGGCCCGATGATGATGATGGGGGGAGGGTGTCCCGGAGTGACCCGATGATGATGATGGGGGGGGGGGTGTCCCGGAGTGGCCCGATGATGATGATGATGATGGGGGGGGGGTCCCGGAGTGGCCCGATGATGATGATGATGGGGGGGTGTCCCGGAGTGGCCCGATGATGATGATGGGGGGGGGGGGTGTCCAGGAGTGGCCCGATGATGATGATGATGGGGGGGGGGGGTCCCGGAGTGGCCCGATGATGATGATGGGGGGGGGGGGTCCCGGAGTGGCCCGATGATGATGATGATGGGGGGGGGTGGGGTGTCCCGGAGTGACCCGATGATGATGATGGGGGGGGGTGTCCCGGAGTGGCCTATGATGATGATGATGATGGGGGGGGGTGTCCCGGAGTGGCCCGATGATGATGATGGGGGGGGGGGTGTCCCGGAGTGGCCCGATGATGATGATGGGGGGGGGGTGTCCCGGAGTGACCCGATGATGATGGGGGGGGGGGTGTCCCCGGAGTGGCCCGATGATGATGATGATGATGGGGGGGGGGGTCCGGAGTGACCCGATGATGATGATGATGGGGGGGGGGTGTCCCGGAGTGGCCCGATGATGATGGGGGGGGGGGGTGTCCCGGAGTGGCCCGATGATGATGATGGGGGGGGGGGGTGTCCCGGAGTGGCCCGATGATGATGATGATGGGGGGGGGGTGTCCCGGAGTGGCCCGATGATGATGATGATGATGGGGGGGGGGTGTCCCGGAGTGGCCCGATGATGATGATGATGGGGGGGGGTGTCCCGGAGTGGCCCGATGATGATGATGATGATGGGGGGGGGGGGGTGTCCCGGAGTGGCCCGATGATGATGATGATGGGGGGGGGGGGTGTCCCGGAGTGGCCCGATGATGATGATGGGGGGGGGGGGTGTCCCGGAGTGGCCCGATGATGATGATGGGGGGGGGGTGTCCCGGAGTGACCCGATGATGATGGGGGGGGGGGGTGTCCCGGAGTGGCCCGATGATGATGAGGGTGGGGGGGGGTGTCCCGGAGTGGCCCGATGATGATGATGGGGGGGGGGGGGTGTCCCGGAGTGGCCCGATGATGATGATGATGGGGGGGGGGTGTCCCGGAGTGGCCCGATGATGATGATGATGATGGGGGGGGGGGTGTCCCGGAGTGGCCCGATGATGATGATGATGGGGGGGGGGTGTCCCGGAGTGGCCCGATGATGATGATGATGATGATGGGGGGGGGGGGGTGTCCCGGAGTGGCCCGATGATGATGATGATGGGGGGGGGGGTGTCCCGGAGTGGCCCGATGATGATGATGGGGGGGGGGGGTGTCCCGGAGTGGCCCGATGATGATGATGATGGGGGGGGGTGGGGTGTCCCGGAGTGACCCGATGATGATGGGGGGGGGGGGTGTCCCGGAGTGACCCGATGATGATGGGGGGTGGGGTCCCGGAGTGACCCGATGATGATGGGGGGGGGGTGTCCCGGAGTGACCGATGATGATGGGGGGGGGGTGTCCCGGAGTGACCCGATGATGATGGGGGGGGGGGTGTCCCGGAGTGGCCCGATGATGATGATGGGGGGGGGGGGTGTCCCGGAGTGGCCCGATGATGATGATGGGGGGGGGGGTGTCCCGGAGTGACCGATGATGATGGGGGGGGGGGGGTGTCCCGGAGTGGCCCGATGATGATGGGGGGGGGGGGTGTCCCGGAGTGGCCCGATGATGATGATGATGATGGGGGGGGTGGGGTGTCCCGGAGTGGCCCGATGATGATGGGGGGGGGGGTGTCCCGGAGTGGCCCGATGATGATGATGATGGGGGGGGGTGTCCCGGAGTGGCCCGATGATGATGTGGGGGGGGGGTGTCCCGGAGTGGCCCGATGATGATGATGATGGGGGGGGGGTGTCCCGGAGTGGCCCGATGATGATGATGAGGGGGGGGGGGGGGGTGTCCCGGAGTGGCCCGATGATGATGATGATGGGGGGGGGGGGGTGTCCCGGAGTGGCCCGATGATGATGATGGGGGGGGGGGTGTCCCGGAGTGGCCCGATGATGATGATGATGGGGGGGGGTGTCCCGGAGTGGCCCGATGATGATGATGATGGGGGGGGGGGGGTTGTCCCGGAGTGGCCCGATGATGATGATGATGGGGGGGGGGGGTGTCCCGGAGTGGCCCGATGATGATGTGGGGGGGGGGTGTCCCGGAGTGGCCCGATGATGATGATGATGGGGGGGGGGGGTGTCCCGGAGTGGCCCGATGATGATGATGATGGGGGGGGGGGGGGTGTCCCGGAGTGGCCCGATGATGATGATGGGGGGGGGGTGTCCCGGAGTGGCCCGATGATGATGATGGGGGGGGGGGGTGTCCCGGAGTGGCCCGATGATGATGATGGGGGGGGGGGGTGTCCCGGAGTGGCCCGATGATGATGGGGGGGGGTCCCGGAGTGGCCCGATGATGATGATGGGGGGGGGGGTGTCCCGGAGTGGCCCGATGATGATGATGGGGGGGGGGTGTCCGGAGTGGCCCGATGATGATGATGATGGGGGGGGGGTGTCCCGGAGTGGCCCGATGATGATGATGGGGGGGGGGGTGTCCCGGAGTGGCCCGATGATGATGGGGGGGGGGGGGTGTCCCGGAGTGGCCCGATGATGATGATGATGATGGGGGGGGGGGGTGTCCCGGAGTGGCCCGATGATGATGATGGGGGGGGGGGGTGTCCCGGAGTGGCCCGATGATGATGATGATGATGGGGGGGGGGGGTGTCCCGGAGTGGCCCGATGATGATGATGATGGGGGGGGGGGGTGTCCCGGAGTGGCCCGATGATGATGATGGGGGGGGGGGGTGTCCCGGAGTGGGCCCGATGATGATGATGGGGGGGGGGTGTCCCGGAGTGGCCCGATGATGATGATGGGGGGGGGGGGGTGTCCCGGAGTGGCCCGATGATGATGATGGGGGGGGGGGGTGTCCCGGAGTGGCCCGATGATGATGGGGGGGGTGTCCCGGAGTGGCCCGATGATGATGATGGGGGGGGGGGGGTGTCCCGGAGTGGCCCGATGATGATGATGGGTGGGGGGGGGGGGTGTCCCGGAGTGGCCCGATGATGATGATGATGGGGGGGGGGTGTCCCGGAGTGGCCCGATGATGATGATGGGGGGGGGGGTGTCCCGGAGTGGCCCGATGATGATGGGGGGGGGGGGGGTGTCCCGGAGTGGCCCGATGATGATGATGATGGGGGGGGGGGGGGTGTCCCGGAGTGGCCCGATGATGATGATGATGATGATGGGGGGGGGGGTGTCCCGGAGTGGCCCGATGATGATGGGGGGGGGGGGGTGTCCCGGAGTGGCCCGATGATGATGGGGGGGGGGGGGGTGTCCCGGAGTGGCCCGATGATGATGATGATGATGGGGGGGGGGGGTGTCCCGGAGTGGCCCGATGATGATGATGTGTGGGGGGGGTGTCCCGGAGTGGCCCGATGATGATGGGGGGGGGGGGGTGTCCCGGAGTGGCCCAGATGATGATGATGGGGGGGGGGGGTGTCCCGGAGTGGCCCGATGATGATGATGGGGGGGGGGGGTGTCCCGGAGTGGCCCGATGATGATGATGGGGGGGGGGGGTGTCCCGGAGTGGCCCGATGATGATGATGGGGGGGGGGGTGTCCCGGAGTGGCCCGATGATGATGATGATGATGGGGGGGGGGGGGGGTGTCCCGGAGTGGCCCGATGATGATGATGATGATGGGGGGGGGGGGGGTGTCCCGGAGTGGCCCGATGATGATGATGATGGGGGGGGGGGGGGTGTCCCGGAGTGGCCCGATGATGATGATGATGATGGGGGGGGGGGGGTGTCCCGGAGTGGCCCGATGATGATGATGATGATTGGGGGGGGGGGTGTCCCGGAGTGGCCCGATGATGATGATGATGATGGGGGGGGGGGGGTGTCCCGGAGTGGCCCGATGATGATGATGATGATGGGGGGGGGGGGGTGTCCCGGAGTGGCCCGATGATGATGATGGGGGGGGGGGGGTGTCCGGAGTGGCCCGATGATGATGATGATGATGGGGGGGGGGGTGTCCCGGAGTGGCCCGATGATGATGGGGGGGGGGTGTCCCGGAGTGGCCCGATGATGATGGGGGGGGGGGGGTGTCCCGGAGTGGCCCGATGATGATGATGGGGGGGGGTGTCCGGAGGGCCGATGATGATGGGGGGGGGTGTCCCGGAGTGGCCCGATGATGATGGGGGGGGGGGGGTGTCCAGGAGTGGCCCGATGATGATGATGATGATGGGGGGGGGGGGGTGTCCCGGAGTGGCCCGATGATGATGGGGGGGGGGTGTCCCGGAGTGGCCCGATGATGATGATGGGGGGGGGGGGTGTCCCGGAGTGGCCCGATGATGATGGGGGGGGGGGGTGTCCCGGAGTGGCGCCGATGATGATGATGATGATGGGGGGGGGGGGGTGTCCCGGAGTGGCCCGATGATGATGATGATGATGGGGGGGGGGGTGTCCCGGAGTGGCCCGATGATGATGATGATGATGGGGGGGGGGGGGTGTCCCGGAGTGGCCCGATGATGATGATGATGATGGGGGGGGGGGGGTGTCCCGGAGTGGCCCGATGATGATGATGATGGGGGGGGGGGTGTCCAGGAGTGGCCCGATGATGATGATGATGATGGGGGGGGGGGGGTGTCCCGGAGTGGCCCGATGATGATGGGGGGGGGTGTCCCAGAGTGGCCCGATGATGATGGGGGGGGGGGGGGTGTCCCGGAGTGGCCCGATGATGATGATGATGATGGGGGGGGGGGGTGTCCCGGAGTGGCCCGATGATGATGATGATGATGGGGGGGGGGGGGTGTCCCGGAGTGGCCCGATGATGATGATGATGATGGGGGGGGGGGGGGTGTCCCGGAGTGGCCCGATGATGATGATGATCGGGGGGGGGGTGTCCAGGAGTGGCCCGATGATGATGATGATGATGGGGGGGGGGGGGGTGTCCCGGAGTGGCCCGATGATGATGGGGGGGGGGGGGTGTCCAGGAGTGGCCCGATGATGATGGGGGGGGGGGGGGTGTCCCGGAGTGGCCCGATGATGATGATGATGATGGGGGGGGGGGGTGTCCCGGAGTGGCCCGATGATGATGAGATGATGGGGGGGGGGGTGTCCCGGAGTGGCCCGATGATGATCGATGATGATGGGGGGGGGGGTGTCCCGGAGTGGCCCGATGATGATGATGATGGGGGGGGGGGTGTCCAGGAGTGGCCCGATGATGATGATGATGATGGGGGGGGGGGGTGTCCCCGGAGTGGCCCGATGATGATGGGGGGGGGTGTC